>NW_024104468.1:600000-772403 GCF_003945595.2 Pipra filicauda | reverse complement strand
AAAATCAGTAATGTGCACATCAGAAGAACACATCATCATGAAACAAAGAACAGTATGAGAATAAAAAGAGTTCCTAACTTCTGAAAATTAATTACACTCTATTCAGTCCTGATTCACAGGCTATTCAGATGCTGATTTACTGTTGATTTAAATGGGCTTGGGCTTAATGTTCTCTTCGAAGAACAGCACTGTGTAAACTTCAATTCTAAGAAAATTATATCAGAGTATGATGATAAAATCATACTAGTACCACTAGTAATATTACCCAATTTAAAAGTAAAAAAATGTTTTCAACAGCTAATCCCCCCCAAATCCAACTATTCAAGCATGGTCCAGCAGAAGTGGAAGAAATTGCTGAATATGTAAGCACAGAAGAGATGTAACTTGCTTACCTCCTCTTCCCAGAATAAAATCTTTGTCACCTGTAAAAGAAAGTATTTTGACCTGGAAAACCTCAACTGAGAACATCAGTTCCTGAGACACAGAAACACAAAGAAAAATAATAAGGAAAAATGCAGGCAAACACAGACAGACAGATAAAATCCAAATAAAAGAAAAGAAAAAAAAAAACAACACAATTCCTGAAGCAATGGAAAAACCAGTTCCATTAGAAGGCAATTATAATAAGAAAACAAGATAATGTGGAGAGACAGGTTTTAAAACAGTGTCTGTGGTTTACATAACACTCAGATATGAAATTTGAAACATATGAAATATGTTATTAGAGCAAGATGCTAATCCAGCAAATGAAGGCATAATAATTAAGTCTTGTAGACCTAGACTTCTGGGAAAAACAATATTTCTAACATTTGTGTATTCACTAAGTGGCACCACCAATAACTCTATTGTTGAAAACATTCTCACAATTTGAACAAAATTGCAGTGCTTGTGACATATGAATACTGTGTTGTAGAGGCTTATTTATTTCATATCAAAGTTCTGAAGTGCTGCTTAATGTTTTATAATTCTTCAAAGATAGGGGTTTAGAATAAGTCATCTTACAGTCAGCAGAAAGAAGCTCGGTGCCTCTGTGTCTCATCTGAACAACTAACCAGTGAGAAGTACTAAATTACTTTTCTGTCTGTGTGAAGAATGCTCATCCATTCAAGAGTTTGAGAGGCAATAAAAGGCTCAATGGAGGCATATATTTTTTTCCTGATACACACTAGATCACCAAACAGAGAACAGTCCGTCCTCAGTAGATGCTAGTAGCTAAGTCACATACAGAAGAGTACACCTTATCTACCACAGGAACATTTGAATCTATAAAAAATAAGGAAATCGGTAATTCCACAGAATTTTAAAAAAATTCCTCTGAATAAGCAGAAGGGGAATACGCTCTGCAGGAGAGAAAATGAACAAGAAATAAGCAAACATGGAGCTTTTAAGAGAAGCTGAGAGAAAAACTGACAATGAAAGCTAACACACCATTTGAAAAAGAGCCATCAGGCCATGTCCTTATTTATGCAAAGCCAGATGTAGTCAAGTACATCCCTATGCAAGCAGGTGGGAGTGACCTGTGAGACCAGACCAAGCAAGATCTCTACTTCCATATTCCAAGGTTCAAAGTCTTTACTACCTTTATGTTGTCCATAGCCAGGTCTTACAGTCCTCCAGTCTCTTGGTTTTTTTTTCTGGAAGAACCCAACCCAACTGCAATAATTCTCTTCTGTGAAGACAAGGAGGTCCAAAGCAGAGGCACATCTCAAAACATCATAGGACAACCTATGGGAGAGCTACTGAATCTGAAGGACTGGGGTACGCTCAGAGCTATCCAGCTACATGTCTTCAAAGAATGACAGTATTGTCCCAAAATCCACATTGGAGATTTTTTCAGGAGTTAGGGGATTTATTTTTTACTGGGAACCAGCAATAGCCGAGAAGGATCTCTAGCATGCAGTTGAGAGAGAGATTGAATCTTAAGATGAAAACTCCTGAAGCTTAGTGTAACCATAAGCAAACAATCCCTGAGTACTATTGACATAAAATCTAAAGCAAAAATCAGATCATGGAGATTTTAATTTTCTTGCCAGAAGTTTTTTATATAACAGTTTTTTAAAATTATATGCTATATGTTATTATTACTTTATAGTATTATGTAATACCATTTATTTTATTTATATTCTATGGATTTTTTTTAGAATACATTTCTGAAACTCTGAAGTAGTAAGATGGGGAGTACAGGCTGGAAAAGGATATGATCATTCAAGATGGAAAAGGCACCAGTGAAGTGATAGCAATTTGTAATGTCCTTTAGGATGAATGTGGAGCCCTTGACAGACTGGTCAGAAATTTAAAGAAACTACTACCAAGGCAACGTAAGTAAACTAGTATCAAGGGCTTTATTAAAAAAAGGAATAGCAAATTTACTTACAGCTGTTAGAAACAAACAAACCACAGGGGGGAAAAAAAAAAAAGAAAAAAAATCTAACAGCCTAGTAATTCTCAGGAACTGAATATGGAAAATTTAATTCAGGTAAAAAATGCCCTGCTGGAGACCAAGTCTCACAATGATGCAAGGATTCATAAAGCAGGGCTGTCTAAAGCCGCAGTGTTATCAAAGACAGGTTACAGGGCAAATCAGAATAGTATCAAGAGGTATAGCCAGTGACCTAAAGCAGATTTTCACTTCATGGAATTTGTTATTAGAAATATAACTTTATCAATAGCTATTCTTCCCAGAGGGACCCCTGACCTTTGCTAGGTGAAGATCCATATATAAACCCGCTCCCTTCTTATTAATTCTTGTTAAAGTGGAGCTCAAGATATCACAATATAAGAAAAATTACTGTATCATGTTAAACCTCAAAAATATAGAAAGAAAATGAAGGAATATTGAGACAAATGTCTCCTGTTGCTGAGTTTCACTTCAGGTGAATTCACAAACTGGCAAACAGAAATATTTATGCAATTTTGGTTTACAGGAGTACATCTAATGTACATTGTGAGAACACACCACAAAAAGAATTTATCAGTAAACAGCAGGAGATACAGAAGTCATAAATCTCCTGTCCTTGGAGATAGACAAAAGGAAAGGAACTCTAAGGTTTTATCTTAAGACTAGGTTGAGTACAGTATCTGATAAAGCTCCAGGAGGCATAATACATGAAAGAACTGCTTTACATTCCTCTTCATAGTGTACAGTACCAAAAAGAATGGATAACTGGGGAGAGGGAAAGTCTGAGTCTCACTTTTATTTTCCAACAAATTAACTCTTTGCATTTAATTTTACAAAAGGAAAACTGAGCACTTGCTTTTACGTACCACTAACAATTACCATTCAAAAAAGTTACAGTGAATGACATCCATTCCTAAAAATGAAAGATCTGACAGCAAGCTTTCATTGGGAATCTGAGGAATAACCCAATAAACAGAACGCAGAAGTACCAAAACAATTATCAAAAATTATGTCCAGTAACAGTAGACAAATTGTTTCAAAAGCGTTATGCCTCTCTCATCTCACCCCCATCCTGCTATCCCTTGGTACGTGAAAGAAATATCAGAAGCAGAGCAACAAGGGATCCATTTCTTTGTTGTTGTTTTTTAAGCTGTTCATAACCTCTGCCAAATTAGAGTCAGTCAAGGAAAAATTAACATTCTGCTGTACACGTGGAATTGTGCCAGGGATGAAATATCTGCACAGCAAGAACAAATCTGAGAATTAAAACATACCACCTTTCAGCTCCAACCTTCCCCAACACCATCACAAACATCTCTGTTCCTGAATTGTGTTAGCAGCTGTCTACCTGAGGGAGGAACAGAAGAATGTAGGAAGTGAAGACAATGCATTTTGAGGCAGTGCAGAGTGCAGAGTAAAGGTAAGAACAGAGGGAATAAGTTTTTTTCTTTGCTTTCTGGTAACAAAGTACTAAAATCAGATCAGTTTTAAAATTGGGATTGTCATTGAATCATTTCTGTTAGTGATCTCAGCAGCCATAACTGGCTAAATATGTTATGTCTTGACAGAAATGGGAGTCTCACAAGAGAAGGAAAAAAAGTAGAGCACTGCAGAAATCAGTGCCTGGAGCCCCTGCTGAACCAAAGCCTCAGCATGATGTTAAAGAGATATGGTATTGCAGGAGGTACCATCTGTTGTGTTTAGATCCCAGAAGCTAAAGGGCTAGTTTGAGGCAAAACTTGCTCTAGCAAGAAACTTTTTACCTCAGCCCTGAAAGCTAACCCCTTCTTGAGCCAAGCAGGTCAAATTAGACCCGTATCTCCACATCATATTCAGCCACATGTGCGTCTAGGTGGAACCACCTTTTAGACGAGATCATTGTTGCCTTCAAAAATAGCAGCTATTGACACATTACTGAGAGCTGATTAATCACTCCATGTGCCATGCAAAGCATAATTTTTTTGCATAAGCTATAACAGAGATGTTTAGAAGCTTTGTGCTGCAACAGGACTCCATGCTGTTCTCCTTCTCACGTTTTGGTTGACTTGCAAGAAAACAGTGGATGCTGTCTGAGTTCCGTCCCAAGGATAGCCACCCTTCACGTAAGAAGAAAAGTTTTCCAATCCAGCCTCGAAAAGTGAAGAAAAACAACTGAGCTTGAATACACTATAGACAATTAACAGGCCGAAAAGCATCTGCCTCCATGTCACTGAATGCCGATCAACCTGGCTTAGCTAGAGAAAAAATTATTTGTGCTGGTAAAAAGAAACTCTACAGTGCTACACCAAAGGGAGAGAGAGGGAGAATTTATGATCTCCTGAATTATTCCTCCTCCTCTTTCACTAACACCAAATACACTCATGTAAACAAAATATATCCATAGGGTTCAACTATTTACTACTTGAATATCACCGTTGTATTTGGTCACTTAAAACCAAAACAAAACAAAGAAAACAAACAAAACCCACACAAACTTTTTTATTTTGGAGAATATTAAAATGTATAGTTCCCAAGGTGGGGCAAAAATTGCCTCACACAGTTTGGAAGATGTAAGAGAAAATAAGATTTTCTGTTGAACTTTTCTTGAACTTAACCCTCTGTGTCCAACCTCCAGTCAAGATTTTTCCCCTTGTATAATAATTTTCTGCATTTAAAATTCAGCTACTTGCCAAGCAAATAGCATCTGTTTAAACAAAAGGAAGAGATTAGTGGTGTCTACTGTCTGTGATAGGAAAACAGCCAAGCTTTGATAAAACTACGTTTCAAGTTTGCCTGTACTGTTTTCAAAAACTGCAGCTGTTCCCTTCAACTTTTTTAAGCCTTAAGCTTTCTCACATGACCTTGAAGACTTACAAAGCTGCAAAATTGTTCCAGACGCTTACAAACTTTCTAAAGCAATGCATTTCAAAGCGTTCCCAGTGACTTCCTTCTTATGAACAGGCTCATTTAGTGTATCGTAGTTAAGTTCAAAGGCACTCATCTGAGACTTAACGCTTTCTTCTAGAGGTAATATAATATACTTCCATGAAAAAACTAGAAGTTATAGGGTTTAACTAATTAACCCATCCAGAAATTCTTATTGGGATGAAATCAAAGTGAGAAATTCATGACCAACTCCTAAATGCAACAAAATGTCAGCACTTGAATATCCAAAATTATTATCCTACAATAAAAAAATGAAATTTAAAATGTTTCCTAAAAAAATTTCACTTGTTTTTTTAATCTGTTCTGTGAGATTTCTTTATAAGACAAAATACTAGATCACTGTCAATTACCTGAATTTAAAACTGATGATACTTTTCCCCTCTTTTTTCTTTTTAATGGGTTCGAGCAGTTCTTTCTTCTCTTAGCCAGGATGAAGAGTGACTAAGAAAAAACTTTCTAGACTGAGGTAGCAAAAGTAGCTGTTCTTGCCTAGGTCAAAACAGCCCTAAGAACAAAAATTTTAGTTCCAATACTCAAAAAGACCTGAGGATATTCTAATACTGTGAGACAGTTTTACTTACCTAAAGAAGCAATGAAGTCCTGAATTTTCCTTCCCTTATTCTTAGTACTCATGTTATTAATGAAAATTTCCTACTCGGTAATTGTATTATCATATAAGTGTCTAAACTTGGAGACAGGCAGAGAATAAGACTGTATTATTGTGGTCTACACTGACAGATTTAAAAGCACCATCAGTCTTCCATAACACCATTTAGGTCATAAGCTGGCTAGATTTTATATGATGCTTAATTCTTTAGTCTCTTTGTCAATATGTTCTTTACTGGGACTATTCAGAAGTAGGAAAGCATGTGTTCAGAGTAAGATCTGTCTAAAGCTTAGAATGCTATAGGTTATGCAAGGGTTTATTATATCTCACTTAATGTTGTGCACCAACAGATCAACAAAAATTGTCAGCGAGCAACAGTTTCCTGTTTTCCAGGGATCAACCTTTCCTTAGTTCCTAAACTCCTGTGCTAACAGAGGTATTTATGTCTCAAGTTGAAGATGTGAAGCATCAAGGCTGCTGATCAGAGGTGATTACCAACATCCAAAAATCATCAGGCAGACCAAAAAATCCACAAGATTTACTTCAGAATCGTGACATTTAAAAATGATGTTTCGAGTTCTTTTCTGCCCTCTGGGATTGGACTCCACAGGCACTGCATCTTTCAGGCTTTCATCTAGAACAAGAAGGATGAAAAGCTGATTTGATTTAAAAAAATGAAAGTACAAGCTCTTAGAGGTTCACAGAAGGGGGTTAGCACTCTACACAGAGTGCCGAATATGGTAGGGCTCATGACTAACCCAAGATATTGGCATGGCTAATGCAGTTACTTAAATTTTGAGCTCCATGGAATGGTCCCAGAAAGCCTGACACAGCTATTAGATTTCACATGGAAAATGTGATAAAAATTATTATGTAAAAAGCTGATGGGGCTATGACAAAAAACCTTTAGAACCTCTGAGTGTGGTTGCAGCTCAGAGAATCTTGCAAGACACTAATTAACACATAACAGACTTTAGTCTCACTGACACAGAAAAATGCAATCAATTAGTAGTGATATATATGACTCTCTAAGAACAGCTGAAAGACCTAATGAAAATGGAGATAAAGGGAGAGAACCAATGAAGACTACAGAAGATGAACTAAAGCTTGCAGAAAAAAAAAAAATAAAGGCAGAAAAGCAGAATGAGTAATTGTCAGCTACAGGGGCTGAAGGGTGTGAGAAAGTCTTTATCAATTATAGAGAAGAAAACAGAACAGAGCAAAAGCTGAAAGACCAGCCCTGTGCATAGACAGGTGCATGCCCCTTTGCTCAAATTAATGAGGTGTTGCATTAGTACAGCTGAGAACACATTTTTGCCGGGAGACTGCAACAGCTGCCTGGCAGTGAAAGTCTTATGACCTCTAGGAACTTCCAAAGTAAAGAGTAGAAATTTCTTTGCTTCAGTTAATTTTAAAAAAAAATGTATATGTACAGCACCAAAAAAAATCTTGAATCACCAAAGGAGGAATATCTTATTTTTCCATCTCTAGTTCTTATTCAACATGATTTCCATTCACAAGCTTATCAGCAGATTGTTGCTCACTGGCAAGTTTTGTTGAAAGTACAGAAGATGCAGTATATGCAGGGAGAACAGATCGGTGATCATTCTGGGTCAGATGAAACAATGCCAATTAACATCACCTAAGTACGTGTATCATTAATTGAAATACCTTATCATTATCTGTAACAGTAACAAGTCAGATTTACAGCTTATGTCTTTTCTGAAGTGTTCAGGAAAGAAATAATTTTTTTAAAAGAAATCTTCCCTTACTTCTTATGTAGCTTATGTAAGAGGTACTCAAAATTGCAGTCTCTGCCTTTGGGGAGCCATTAATTTCCTCTCATTGTTCTTCTGAATGGGAATAAAAGTGAACAAAAAGAGATCTGGGTAAGAGGAAAAGCTGTCAACCACCAGAAAAAACAACATGATAGGAAGGAGGAGGGAAGTCTCTCTGCGTAGTGATTACACCAAAACTTCCATAAGCAGACACATTTATCAAAAAGGGCAAGGCCTTTACATGCAAAGATGGCTGACTGTTATCTCTAGCCTGAGATATTTGCAGTGTCTGAAATCCAAGGGACTTCATCTGCTATCCTAATAAAGTTTGCCTTGATATCTAAAAAAATTGCCTGTGCTCTAATTTAAATCAAATAATTCCTCTTCAGTTCTCAACAATTGATGAAAATATCAGGCAACAACTGTAAAATCTCTATGAATTTATAGACATCTCTCAAATTTCTACTTTCTTGTCTGAAGATGTTTGTTTCTCTAGACTCTTTCCTCTTAGCCAATTATAATATCCAACTCTTCAGTCTCATTATTTGTACAAGTCTCTTTTAATCACAGAATCACAAAATAGGTAAGGTTGGAAGGGACCACAGTGGGTCAGCTGGTCCAACCTCCCTGCTGAAGCAGGGCCATCCTAGAGTACATGGCACAGGATTGCATCCAGATGGTTATTGAATATCTCCAGTGAGAGAGACTTCACAACCTCGCCAGGCAATTTGTTCCTATGCAAGGTCACCCTCACAGGAAAGTTCTTCCTTGTTCAGGTGGAACTTCCTGTGCATCAATTTCTGCCTATTGCCTCTTGTCCTATTGATCAGCACCACTGAGCAGAACCCTCTTGGCACCCTCCCTTCAGATAGTTATAGACATTGATGAGGTTCCCCTCTCAGCCATCTCTTCTCAAGGCTGAACAGACCCAACTGCCTCAGCCTTTCCTCCTAAGAGAGATGCTCCTGTCCTTGAACCATCTTTGTTACCCTCTCCTGGACCCACTCCATGAGCTCCATGTCTCTCTTGTACTGAGGAGCTCAGAACTGGACACAGATGTACCTCACTACAGCTGAGGGGCAGGATCACCTCCCTTGACCTGCTGGCAATGCTCTTCCTAATGCACCCCTCAATACCATGGACACAGTGCTGGCTCACGACAGCTTGTTGTCCACCAGGACCCCCAGGTCTTTCTCCTCAGAGCTGCTTTCCAGCAGGTCAGCACCCAGCTTGTACTGGTGCATGAGGTTATTCTTCCCCAGGTGCAGGACTCTGCATTTGTCTTTGTTGAATTTCAGAAGGTTCGTCCCTGCCCATCTCTCCAGCCTGTTGAGGTCCTTCTGAAGGGCTGCACAGAACTCTGGAGTATTGGCCACTCCTCCCAGCTTTGTGTCATCAGCAAACTTGCTGAAGAGACATCTACTCTTTCATCTCAGTCATTGCTGACAAGTTAAGTTAAACAATACTGGTTCCAGTATTGAACTTGGGGGACACCACTAGTGACAGGCCTCCAACTAGAATCTGTACCACTGATTATGACCCTTTGGGCTCTGCTGTTCAGTCAGTTCTCAATCCACCTCACTGTCCACTCATCCAATCCACACTTCCTGAGATTTCCCAAGAAGATATTTGTGAGAGACAATGTCAAAAGCCTTGGTGAAGTCAAGGTAGACAATATCCACTGATCTCCTATTATTCATCCAAGTAGTTTTTTCATCATAGAAAGAAATTAGGTTTTTCAAGCATGATTTATCAATAATTTCTTTTAAAAACATGCTTCCAAAAATCAACATTTCTCTTGAGGGTTCAATACATAGGCCAGTACATTGTTACTGAGTGAAGAATTACTTCATTTTGTTTTTTTTTAATATTATACCATAGTTGTGTTAGCTTAATCTGAGTTCCTTTTACCAGCCACCATCTCTGCTAGCATATATTCTGAGTGGGAAGGGACCCATCAGGATCATAGAGTCTGACTCCTGGTCCTGTTCAGGACGCCCCAAGAATCACACCATGTGCCCAAAAGCATTGTCCAAATGCTCCTTGAACTCAGACAGGCTTAGTGCTGTGTCCACTTCTCTGGGTAGCCTGTTCCAATGCTCAATCAACCTCTGGGTGAAAAATCTTTTCCTCAGATCTAGCCTAAATCTCCCCTGACTCAGCTGCATGCCATTTCCTTGTGTCCTAC
Organism: Pipra filicauda; assembly: GCF_003945595.2. Lineage (NCBI taxonomy): Eukaryota > Metazoa > Chordata > Aves > Passeriformes > Pipridae > Pipra > Pipra filicauda. The sequence goes on along the minus strand of NW_024104468.1, from coordinate 762,507 downwards.
CACTGGTCATGAGAGGGAAGAGATCAGTATTCCATATTCAGTTCTCTCCTGCAGATTCTTATATTTCTCTCACAATTTGTCTGTTCATTTTTATGACAACCTACAACCACAGCTGCAGTATAGAATAGTGCATAAACTGACCAAGGAATGATCCTCTCACTCCAGCTTAGATTTTTCTAAGTCCGATGCCTTAAGTATAAGACAAACTCAAAAGGCTCTCTCACATTAAGGGCTGTATATCACATGTACATAGCACATTACCTGCTCTTCACTTAACCTTCTTGATCCCACAGGCCAAAATATGTGTCTGTGCAACCTTTAACACAGCAAGAAGGTGTTCCTGGTTTAGGCATCTGAAAGCAGTAGAAAACCACCACCTTGTTTTACACAGAAGAGCAGGACATGTCATAGGCCACTGCATCACAAGGATCTCCCCGACACTCTCTGACCCATGCTCTTCACCTCTTTTCTGAGCCACATACACAAGCCAAAGACAAATGAAAGGTCCAGCAAAGGGAACTTTCCAGTAGTGGGAAATAAGTGCAGTTGGGCTGCACACTGTATCTCTCACCCCTGCCAACACAACCTGCATCTCAGTCTTTCCCACAGTTTTGTAGTTGCAGCACTCACTGGTTGTGCCTTTTGTGGACACCACTATGTTATTTGTTTATGAACACCAGGAGTAGCAGCTGAGTAATATCAAACAGCTGCAATTGTTCCAATCACAGTTTCTCTGCATGGGAGCTGGGGATTACAAAAATTTATTGAACAACTGCTATAACTCAGCACTTGCTGACATACCAGAGTCCTTCTGCATATTATTATGCTCCCCAGATCATGGGCCACAACAACTCACAGCAAACTCTCATTTTAAAGACTGGTAAAAACGCAGATATTTTCTATATTTTATATTGAATTTACAGTACTAAGCACATGTGTGCCAAGAATAATTTCTGGCTGAACTGTCTTACTATAAAATTCTCATGAAATGCACATAATAACAGACAATATCTTTAAACAGAGATCAGCTATGGCATGCATGTCTATATATCTCTGTGTACACATAAAATTTTTAGGTGCCTGTTGTACACATGGTTTCTTGCCTATTTCTGCCAGTATTACTGGAGGGTGTCTTAAAATATTAGTTGCATGTTATTTGTTCATAACGTTGATTTCCTGAATTCACATATCATATTAGCTCAACCACTGGAGAGTATGGCATGCTGATATATAATAACAAAGCTAAAGCTGCAGTTTGTAACTGAAGGAAGAACTCACAACCACTGATAATTTAGAAAATTTCTCTTTTTTTTTTTTTAATGGAAGGAAAATGTCTCATCCCCCTTAAGATATGAAGATGCGAGGGTTCTATACCATCAGAATCGTTCTTACCATTATTTTGGTATTTTAAAGACTTTTATGTTGCCTTCAAAATTTCATTCAACTCCTATAGTCCAGTGCAAAAAACCTATTCAAGGTCTTTATATCATTTAAGTCTTACTGGAGTCCGCAAGGTAGTGGATGAAATGTAGTCCCTTCTGCAGTCTCTATGAATTTTCCCTATCTAGTTGTCATGACCAGCTTCTAGAAAGATCTCTTCCCAGGCTGAGAATTATTTGGTCCAAAATACTATGTTAGACCAGCTACTGTGTCCTTGTGACCAGAGATGTGTAGGCTGTCTCTGGACTGTAGTTTAGACCCACTCTCAAATCACCAGCACCTTTACTGTCACCAGCCCTGCTCTTAGGTAGATTTTGCTCCAAAGGAGGGTGAATGCCATGGAATAATGGATTGCTGGGTTTGTAGCTGCAAACAAAGGAATAAAAGAGAACTACAATGAGCAAAATAGAGTCAATTATGTAAATTTTGCATACTTGTCATATCTACAAAGGTAATCAGGGTCTCTCTAAATGCTGTAAGCCTCAACCACCTTTCACTGGCCTCAGCACCTAAAAAGTTTCAGCCTACCATAGAAGTCTCTTTCCAACCTATCTAAAATTATTTTAGAGTGGGAAGCACTAGAAGTAGGAGATGCAATCACTATGTGCATTCACTACCCAAGAACTTCACTGGATTTTACATGAGGTTGGTGAAAGTTTCATTCAGCACAAATCACAGTTTTAGATAGACTTGCAGATTGATAAGAATTCAAGAATTACACAGAACATTTTCAAACTGCACTTTTTTGCACCTGAATATCTCAAATCTTACCAACTTAGTATAAGTTTGGGGAAGATTTGGGGCATGTGTGGTTTGATGCTTGGTATCAAAATGACTGTCAGTTCTCTAATTGCAGTTTTAAAGGTGTCAAGCAGAATGGATAAATTCGTTGTCTCAGTTCCTCTGATAAACTTAGATAACTAATTCACTGAACTCCCTGAAAGTGAAAATTAAAGAGTGTTTCCCTTTACTCTTTTTGTCTAGCCCAAATTTTTCCAAAGGGGTACAATGTATGATACATGGTGATTCAAATCCAGGTATCTGTATTTCAGAAAAACTCAGACTCCGTTGAGCTGGTTGGGTTTAAAGGCCAAGGAGCTACTCTAAACTTGTATCATTTACATTTGTGTGGTTGGAGAGGACTGTTTGCTGATTCAGGCATTCTGAAACTCAAAAGTTCAAAGGTTAAAGAAAATCTCTGTGCTGCATCCAATGAACCAATAATCTAGACACTCAAGGTGTTTGGTAATAATATGTTCGGGAAGGAAGTGCTGATATCTTCCCTCTTTTTCCTTGTTGTAGATTTCAAGTTACTTTTCTGACATGACAGTAAATCTGTAGATAGAAAAAGCTTTGAAAATACATCACTCCATGAAATGGAATTATTTTGTTTCCAGTCACATGCAGTACTTTGAAGGTGAACTCTATTTCATTTTCTGATGGTATTCCTTTCTATTTTTGAAAGCTTTGTGAATGGGAGAACAAAGGGAAAGAATTTATTCTCTTTAGATGTAGTTAGAAAAAGGAAAATACAATGCAGTAAATGCAGAATAGATCTAACTAAATAGGTATTGTTCTACAAGAAAAGAAGACATTTAATCTCCTGAAAGCAATATGAAGCCAACAAGTCTTGCAAAGAAACCTAGTTAGTAGAGCCTAGTCTAAATGCTCTATTTAGCAAGTGTAATTCTGAATTATTCTTCTAGTCATGAATTGGTGCAAAGAATTTGTACAGAAAAAAAATACATAGATTATAGACTTGACAAGGAACTCTAGCAGATAAAACATCATTCTTCTGTTATTTTGTGCACCCAAACTATTTGATTTGAGTCATAATCTTGGTAAGCTCTTAAAAAAACTGTAGGCAGGCTGTCCCTGCAGTTCAGTTGGGAAGCTGATCCAGAATTACTTTTCTCTCACAACAAAAAAAAAATTCGATTAATTTCCATCTTAAATGCATTCACAATCAATTAATGGCTTGTTTCTTTCTACAGTTGTCTCTTTTTTAATTTCTTGTATTAGGTAATTATTTTGCAGTTTAAATGGTTAATTACAACTTGTACTTTTGAATTATAAATGGTTGTAGTTGTATAAAAGATTGCCTTTAAATTTTATGGGAGAGCCTTGTGTCTTCTGTTGCTAGGTAACACTGAAAAATATTTAAACCCAAATATTAATATTTGCATTTGAGTCGTAAGGGCTGGATTTCACAAACTGCAATATTTGGTGTAGCAAATGTAAGTGCTACCCAGGGAGAAATCTCTTCCTTTATACATAGGTTATGTATCCATTAATTCCTGCTGCATCCCTCAAAATTGGAATTAAATTGCTGGTCAGGAATCAGTGTCCCTTTGCCCAGGGACGTAGTCTCCTTGATTGAGTAAATTGATCTTAAGGGCTCCAGTGTCTGCAACTTCTTGGTTACTTTGTACTTTAACATTAATATTGTGGCTAGACAAATAGTAATAAATACAAACATTTAAGACTCCCAGCCACAGGCCTCAGCATTTCCTAGACTATAATAAATAATTCTTGATGTTTCCTGGGGGTATGGAAGAGGCAGTTATTAAAGCCTGTCAAAAAGGAAATACTGTAAACCCCATAAGCACAAAATATTATCAATTCTAGCAGAGATATAATGATTCACTGGAGGAAGAATTTGTGCTTAAAGTTTTTTGTGAGCATCTGTGTCAAGAATCAGGTGCTACAGGCATTTGCAAAATTTCTCATCTTATCCTAGAGACATGTCAGCACCTAATTTTGCTCCTGTCAAATCTTTCACCTTTCTTTTTCTCTACTTGCGCTTTCTTCCAACCTTGTAAGAATTGGCATCAAATTGTTTACCTTCTGCTTCAGAAAACTGTATTCTCTTCTCATCCAATAATCAAGTGGTCAGAATATTCACCTATTTTGAGAAATGTTGACTCTTGCTTTTCCTGGGAGCACGTAACTCAAGTCCTCCACTTTCCATGTTAGTGCAGCCTGAAGAATTCTTCAGAACTGCATAAAATAAGAAAAGCAGATGTGGGAACACCCTGCTTCAGAATATACCTTAATATGGAGCATGAGAGGAGTTGAAAATCCTGAAGAGGAGGAACTAGGAGCCTATCTCATACATCCTAGGATAGATACCCCAATGAAATGGGGCACATGGTGCAGGAAAGTGTAAACAAAAATGTTTGCTAAGGGTCCTGAGGGTTGAGATGCCCAAGTCAGCGGAGTAACACTCTTTTCCAGATCTAAGTATGCCACTCATGGCACCATTTTTCAAATATGCTTGATGTTACCCACCCACCAGACATTACAGGCCTCCCAAGTCCTACAGACAGGGGATCTCCTGGTCCCCAACAGCCTTCAGGTAAAGCCAAATCACTACCTCAATCACTCTCTGTCCCTGAAGAAATTAAAAAATTCTTGCATCTCTTCTTCCACCACAAAGTCATGACAAAGGAGCACCAACAACAAGCCGGAAGCTGAACATTCTCCTAACAGAGTAGCTATTAGTCAAGTTTAGCTGTGCTGATAAGCAATGGAGAATACCAGGCTATAAATCTTTTGCAAGAGAAAGGCTGAGAAAAGGGATAGGCCATATCTTTTTTTTTTTTTTTTTTTTTTTTTTGTGGTATTTCCATCAGTTTAACTTAGTATACTAGATTCGGGGGGGGGGGGGGGGGGGGAACAAAAAACAAGAAACTTTCTTTTGCCATTTAATTTTTCACACAGACCACACAGAAAAGTAAAGCAACTACTTGAAATGGTTTGAGATCTACTATGCTGTACTTGGTCAGTCTGGCCAACAGCATGTTTTTGCTTAGGCTCCAAAGAAAGCTCCAATAAGAACCTTTGCAAACTTTTCTTTGTTCTTTCCTCTAGGAGATTCCCTAATCTCAGGTGTCACAAGAGCATTGCCTCACATTACCCTGCATTGCCTCCACAGCAACCATAGACAAGAGAGGAAATGGTCACATAAGGAAGAGTTTCTCTTCTGGAATGACAGCTAGGATTCTCCCCCAGCTCTCACATTCAACAATGCTGTGTCTGCAGGGACTTGATATAATTCCCAAGACCTGTGATACTGGTTTTGATCATAAAGAAATTGCAATGTGACACCAGAGATATGACTGCATCATCATATGATATGGGATCTTCTGCAAAATGGATCTTTTCTGATACAGAACTTCAAACTCTGAGAAAAACATTTATATATCCACAGTTCCAGATCCGAGTATGGTTTTATTTGCCCAAGCCTACCTGAATCCACACTCAAACATGAAGAGCATAACTCTACAACTGATTAAAAGAAATCTGAATTTATATAAAAAACAAAGCAGTTATCTTTTTTCTTTCTCAGAATATTTTCCTGAATATTTGTCCTACTTCAGAGTAACAACCAGAGAATTCTGAATCTTAGCATCTTATGCACAACTAAAAAGAACTGCAAAAGCATTCAGGTATAACTCTCTGGAGGATGGAGAGGTTATTTTCTGGTTTTCATGATCAAGATACCAAAAAAAATCCCCAAGAAGATTATTCATTCTGGTTCCAAGACCTGATTTCTTTCCAATGCAGTTCAGTGAGGGATTTAAGCTTATTTCTCACAGTGATGTACTTCCTTTGCCAGTGCTGATTAACATTGATTCTGACCCCAGTTCATCTCAGTTATATAAAAATATGGCCTTGCTGAGAGGCAATTTTTAGCGCTTCTCATGCAGAAGATCATTGCTTTCTGCATGGAGAAGATGCAAAGAGTGAGGAATGGAAGAGATCTCATCGCATGGTTTTTAAAGTTCTGTTATACTTAGGACTGAATAAATCACTAGTTTCCCCTAAAAAAAACCCCAAAATTGTTTTCTTAATGTCTAAACTTAACCTCTGACATACAGAATTAATAAAACATTCCTGTAACCAATCACCCAACACAAAATCCAAAAAGTTTCTGATCTCCAAGTCAGGTTAACCTTAAAAAAAAAAACCTACGGAATTTTTTTTAAATAATTGAATTCTGACTTACAACAATAATATGTACAATAGCTGCTACTAAAATATTATCATTTAACCTGTCATATAAATAATTGTATGGTGATGTAACTCTATTCCCTAGAGAATATTTGATCTTCAACCTTCAGCAGGTTAGTCTAGGTATCACTCAGATTTAACTTAGGCTTTAATTTGGGAGTTCATTGAATGCCTATGGCTCAATTTAGCCCTCTCTGCAGGTGATTCTCACTCAAACAGTGGTTATGTCTGACATTTGTCTTGCTAATGCCAGTAATGTTGGAAACTGAAATAAGAATGCACTTATGGAACAGATAATATACGATTAGACCATTATGTCAGAGTTGATTTCTTGAATGTTTTTACCACATGGTATTTGTTATTTCCTTTATTAGTGGTCAAATGTTTACTAAAGTTTTCAGATGTTACTACCAGTGAACAAATGCCCACTTTATCCTATATACTTCTGATTCAGCTAAAAATCTCGGTTTTACCTCCTTTTGCTAAATATAAGGGTATCATGTGTATACACCATTCCGTTTTTCTTTCATATTTTTTTGGAAGCAGGTACATGTTTTGTAGTATCTGATGTCTCTTTCTGGCAATTTTCCTTCACAAAATATTTACAAGGAGTTGTGGCTCCTCTTCTGACAGTTGTGGAATTTTTCAGTATGAGACATCTGACTTGCTACCGACAGTACTAGGAACTAAATTCAACTTTGGGAACTGCTAATCAAGGTTTAATACACAACATTTTTTAACACTTTCTACTTGCCAGAAGAGGAATTCTCTGAATACTACTACCTCTAGTGTCTGGGGAACAGAATCACACATACCATGAGATTAATACTTTGCTTAGCAGCAGTTCAACGCTTAAGCTTTGCCAACACAATGCCACCATTGGTATCTTAGTTATTGTCTTTTCTTGTTTTGCACTGATTTAAAGACAAGAAAAGGGACACATTGAATGGAATATTTACAGATTTAATTCTATAAAGCGCAGTTTATAACACAACTTTTTTGTCAACAGGACTGTGATAGAGATGTTTGTACGGCTGAATGGTTCATTGATATTTAAAATTCTATTCTCGGCTGGGCGAATACCGATGGATACATCAATTACTGCCAACAAGAATGGGTGGTTTAAGAAGTGTGTCATCCACTTGTCTATGTAATGGAGAAGTAAGATAGTCCAATTAGCACAAAGCTGGCAGCACCTCAGCAGTTAATTATAAATACTTTCCACAGTGTAATCTAATGATTTAAAATATACTTTATTTATCATGTGGGCTTTTTTTTTAAGTTTTCTTACCGTTCAGGAAAAGTTTATATTTTAAATCAATGTCATCGATTTTGGTTCATGCCTAAAGTTCACAAAAAAGAACGCCCAGAATGTTGCTGGTTTTGGGGGAGGAGGGGGCACATGTATGAATTCCAGAATGTAATTCTTCTTTTACACCAACACAATAAATTTATTCCCATAAGTAATTATTTATCCCTGAGGTCAGAAATATTTTTCTACATGAGAATCATAACTCCAAAGTATTAAACAATGAATAGGTTTCCTACCAATGGTTTGTGTAGCTCTTTTGTGCTTAGCTTCAGCATCTCTCTCTCTATTGAAAAGAAAGGTTGGATTCAGTGTTTGTTCCAGCACCAAATGTTGAAGGACTCATATCATAATCCATCATCCTGAAAATACAAATGAATAAAGCAAGGTCTGTAAGTCCTTTTGCAAAAGTATGAAGTGCTAAATATTTATCACTGATAAGACAGGTAATACTGGGACATTAAAAGATGAAATGGTTCAGAAACCTTTTAAAATAAGGGCTTCTCCCTGCAGCTGAAATTAACTGAGATTCCCATCTTCCCTTTAGTATTGTTAATTCTTTGAAGTAGAATCCATCATGTCATAATATGGCTATGTATTTAGCCCACAAAAGCCCAATTCTGATTTCAGCCTCTAGATACTATCAAAAAATAAAATTAAAAATTATTTTTTTAAAAAAAACCTCTTTTTCTTAAAATGAGAAATATATGCTTCCATGTCCAAAAAAAAAAAAAATTTATAATGCACATAGCTGAAAATTTGACGAGAGAGGGAAATATTGCACTAAGTTCCTAAAGGGTCCTGCATATGTATATGACTAAGAAATGAGATTTCTTCTGAAACGAAGTTCTGTGTGTTTTTCCCTAGCTCTCTTTCAGAGAGCAACCCGGTTGCAAAAACATCTTCTATATGAAATGATAAATAGCCACATAATAAAATAATAATACAAAGCAATGATTACCATGAGTGCTTAAGATAAAAGCACCTAAAATGTTTCAAGATGTAGTCTTTTTCATTGAAATATATCTTTTCAAGAGCAGTGATGCTCATAGCCAAGTAAAACATACAGATAAGACTTCTATAATCTCCATAATGGAAAGATATTGGAGATTCCACTTCCCATATCAAAAGAATACATATGTCTAATGTCTGTACAGAACCACTCTTTGGGTGGAGAAAACACTCGGGACATATACTGACCTTTCAATTTACAATCTGTAAAGACAAACTCAATAACAAAAATATCTCTGTTCTGACTTTTTCTTAATGTTTTGCTCTTAGGTTTTGAGCAGCCTGTACATACTTCTTTTTTGGGCATAATGATAAATTCTGAACTAACATATTTAATTTTTCCAACGGGAACAAACTGTACAATAAGATGAGGGGTGACCTCATCTTGCATATTTTGAGTTTTTTCCATGGCTTTGTTGTTGGTTTTTTTTTTCACAACAGAGTAAAATTTGGTGAAACATTCTCATGTACTTTCCAGCTAAATTCCAGAATAGGCCAAGAAGAACTAAAAGAGAAACTCAAGAGGATTCATATATTAGCTCTCTGCTCTTTGTCACTAACTGGAATGTAAAAATCTTTGCTAGATGTGTAGCACAATAGATGCAGCAGTAGATTTTGCTGCAGAAAACAATAGATCCCTTTTTCATTCGGATTAATAAAAAATAAGATCACCAACTACAGATAAATAAATCCTTACCACCTATCATAAAAGTAGCACAGACAACATATTGGAGAGCTTCAGGAAACGCAGCTGCTGCTTCTTCTGGTTAAAAGACCTGAGGCAGTCTCCAAGGTAGGCATCTGCTCTGATCTACCAGGTCTAGTACCTGAGTAGCCCAGATCATTCAGAATTTTTATTAAGACTGCCAACAACATCCACAACGGAATTTTTAGATGGAATAGCCGTGCAAAGTACGCAGCACTGACACAGTGTGATCTTATTTCATTCCACAATGAGTAAAACGTGTTTTAAAAGGATCTTTATCAAAATCTCAAACCAGAAATTTAAACCTGTTAGAAAAGGAAGAGTGCTGGAGAGACTGGCAAGAAAAGGGGACAAAGACTGTAGCAGATACTTGAAAGGTGACCAGGTGCTTGCTGACCTTCTTGCACACATTAGAAGGAGAAAGCACATATTAGAGCTCAGCAGAGCCACAACACAATAGAAAGCAGCATGACATCTGCCTGTGACTTGTCAGGGGGCATCCACTTAAACAGGTAGAAAGACAAGAGAAAGAACAGCAATAAAAACTCCTTTGAAAGACATTAAGGAGATGGCAAGAGACACTCCATTGAGAAACCTATATGGAACATGGCATTACAGAAGTGAGGATGGTATAAAAACCCAAGTACAATTGAAAAGAAAGGAGTAAATTGGGGAACCATTGTGGTTACACTTGCAGCATCACACGAGTCTTGGAGATCCTTTACTTCCTTTATGTATATTATGCATTTTAACATGGTTTAGGGAATGGAAGGAAAAAAACAAGAAGCAAAGTGAGAAAAGTTTTTTCATCAGGCAGTAGACTAATTTAATGAATCTGTTGTGTGAGGGACCCCTTTAATTTACATTTACAAATAACATTTTTAACAAAGCAAAGGCAATATTGTTCTCAGTGTGCCATGGTGTGCTCACATTCATAGTAATGTTCATACTGCTCTTTCCCCTCACTGTATTTGTGATCTGTCACCCTCTGTGAGAGAACAGGTGAAATAAAATTAAGGACATTCAGTTCCTTCAAAGCAATGACATTCAGGAGCTGCCAGAGGCTGAACACACAGGTGCTGCAATAGAAATACCCTGAAAGGTAGAAGACAGAATAGAAAGGCACAGAAAATTTGGAAAGAAAAACAAGATACAGTGAGAAAGATAAAAGCAAAAACAAAATGGCCATGCAGTATACAGTGTAAAGTATAGCCCCAACTTTTCATACTCCAATCTCTAATGGTATGCCTTTAATCTCTGTTTTTCACCCACAGGACCTCATAATTCCTCTACAACACTGAAGGCAAGAAGTTTGTAGTACCATAAGAAATAAGGTTTCTATCTATCCTGCACAAAAGTGCCAGCCCTGTACCACTCAAATAGGAAATACAGCTTGATGAGGTCCCCTCTCAGTCATCTCTTCTCAAGATTGAACAGGTCCAACTCTCTTACACTTTCCTCCTAAGAGATGCTCCAGTCCCTAAACATCTTTGTTGCCCTCTGCTGGACCCACTCCATGAGCTCCATGTCTCTCTTGTACTGAGGATCTCAGAACCGGACACAGTACTCCAGGTGCAGTCTCATTAGGGCTGAGGATCACCTTCTTTGACCTGCTGGTAATTCTCTCCCTAATGCACCCCAGGATACCATTGGTCTTCTTGTCCATAAGGCCACACTGCTGGCTCATGGACAGCTTGTCGTTCACAAGGACCTCCAGGTCTTTCTCCACAGAGTTGCTTTCTAGCAGGTCAGCACTCAGCCTGTAGTAGTGCTCTGGGTTATTCCTCCCTGGGTGCAGGACCCTGCAATTGCTTTTGTTGAATTTCAGACGGTTCTTCTCTGCCCATGTCTCAGAGTAGAGCTTCCTGTGCAACTTCCTTCCCAGGCACCACATCCATGATACAACCAGGAAGGTTGTCCAAATGTTTAAATATCCTCTAGTCTTCAAACCACAGGAAATCACACAGATGCCAGGCAACTGAAGCCACACTATGAGGCTTCTGACTTTTTTTATTAATCACTGTCAATGACATACATACTGTATGGATTTATAATTCTTTAATTGGCATCATTCAAGAAATAGTTGCCAGTGAGGAATCCTCATGAAATGGAGAATTTTTGCTGGATATTCACCAGATTAGCAGTAGACTGACTGCTGTTTTACTGCAGAAAGTTGGCAGGAGAAGATGGACTAGAAGACAATAAACAATTACAAAATAATAACAAAATAAATGAAAACAGGTTGGATCTGGATAACTGAATTCCATTGACAAGAGGGAATACATTTGAACATAGAATATCTGCATACTAAGGCACAAAATAGTCTATCTCCACAAGACTAGAACAAATTTTAGAAATCGGAGTAAATGAGCTCTGACTCCAATGAAACCAGTTTCCAGTCCTTACTATATAAACAGGGGAGGACTAAAGAGAAATAGCAGAATGTTACCTTTGTCTGTGCACTTTGTAGGCTGGTTGTAAAGCTGACTAAGATTTTGTTTTCCGTACTTTCAAAACAATGTTTAAAAATGAAGTAAAGCACAGAAAAGTATTCACCAATATATTTTAGGGTTGCAGAAAATATCTTACAAAGAGAATATTAAAGAGCTCATAATTGTTTAGCTTATCAAAATGACAACTACAGAATGTTTTGACTACTATATAAAGATCTTCACAGGGAAAAAATACAGAGTAATAAAAGCATTTGTAATCTACAAAGACAAAAGTCAGATGAATCAGAAGTCATATTTCTTAATCACAATGGAGATACATCTGTGGAGGCTGGTGGTGGATTCTCTAGAATGTCAGGCTCTAAGCCTGAGATTGGCACCCCTTCTGGGGATGATAACTTTGGCTGAGCATTAACAGGAGCACTTATCAAATGTCAGAATTCAACGGGGATCAAAGGGGCCAAAGTGAAATTCAGTGGGTACATCAGGGATTAGACCAGATGACCTCCTTCTGTGAGCAGTCACTTATATAGCAGGTACAGTGACCTCAGGTACTATAAGGGGTCAAGGGAACTGGGGAGGTAGTTATAAATTGCTTTATTGTAGACTCTAATCGTGGGGGGAGGGGGGGGTAGGGGATAGAGGACAGAACACCAGAAGAATCTTATTGGAACACTTACCTCAGCTTTTCGAAGTAAACGTTTTCAATTTGCAGCTTTAATCTGAGGCAAAAATGGGAAAAATCTCATTGCTAGAAAGGGTGCTAGTTTTCATCTCCCTTAGCTATGCATTTCAAACCAGTTCTGTAGGACCAGCCTTGGAAGAAAATTAATGGTCTGATTATAAAGTACTGCAGTGTCTCAAGTAACAAACACATGACAGTTATTTAACCAATACCTGGGTAGCCAACCGGTAAGGGTGGCATTAATGATTTTGCAGAAAGTTAACTAAGTACATCTATCACTTTGTCATGTAGGGTAAAAGAAAGCATCAGTCAAAGAAAAAAGAGGGGAGCAGTCTATGCTTCCTTTTTTAGGTTCTGCTGAAATCTGCTTTAAGAATCAATACATCTGGAGCAGTGAACTGTACTCAGGCTGATTAAATGTAACAGGGATAGAAAGGGGATGAGCAGGGCCACAACTGACCTGTAAGCAAACAGAAGAAGCGTATTATGGGTCATCAAAACACCAGGGGTTTACTAAAAGGCTCTTCAGTGGTCATGCCCTAAAAATCTGCTCCAAGGGCTTAGTCATTCCAGTTATATTCAACTGTTTCAACTTGGCGAGTGACAAACTTGGAAAGTGCTCCTGTTCACACACTGCACTCTCACAGTCAGATATTTCCAACACCTTCCTATGAAGGACCATGCTGAAATTGTCCCTCCTTGGGACAAATTCACAGCTGGAGTGAATGAACACCTTCAATTATAACCTCAGTTTGCAGGAGCTGCGGTTTAAACCAGATGATTTTTACAGCTTCTCACAGCAGTAAGCAAGTCCATATGTTTCCTCTCTTCTCCTTCCTCGTTTGAAGAAGAAGCATTGTATACACCTTTGTCCATTCCTTTTCCACTTGCTAAGCATAACAGTTCCCACAATGGAGCCCCTACTACCTGAACAGCTTTTTTGGTCTCTTTTCATTCTTAAGATAACCTGTTAGTTGCTGAAGCCTTATCTTCCCAATATGGCCAGAGGAGCACTTTTAATCAAAATTGTAACTAAAGTTGGTTGAGATATTTTTGTTCGCAGCTGTGTTTTAAAAGGATTTTCTGCTTTTGTGAAGTTTTCTTTTTTCTGATTTTTGACAAATCTTATTTTACATATTTTAGAAATTTTTTAAATTTTTTCCTTACAGAAAAGAATGAAAAGTAGAAGAGGGAAGTAAAAGTAAAGTATAAAACAAAAAAGATAACACCAGAAACTCATATCATTGCATCTGAAAAAGTTCTAAGTTAAAAAGAAATCTCCTCATGAACATTTGAAAAATAAATCTATCTCTTAAAAAAAATTCAGAACTGAAAATCTTAGGAAAAATCTCATATTAAAAAAAAAGCCAGTATTCTAATCCATATTCAGTTTAATTACTGTAGTAGAATATACACCAAAATCTGAAGAACAGTGCTCTTTAAATAGAAATCTATAAATATCATCTACAGGTATTTTTTAATGATTGTGGAACAAAGTATTTTTTTGTTTATCCAGATTTGACAATAGAAGAAAGAAATATATTCCCACTATATCTTCCTAGAGCTCAAGTCATCTTTTTTTTTTATTTTGTTACCAGTTTCATCCTCCTTCTTTAGAGTACCATATACCTCTTTAACTTGACAAACTCATTACTTTATAATGAATTAATTACTAGGGAAACAGCTTGTCAGTTTGAGTGGCAGACAGGAACAGGTTGCTCTTGTACCAGAGAGCAGGCATAGCACCTGACTGCAGCCTGCTCAAATTAAAACTCTTGGGATGAGCAATGTTGCCAACACAACCTCAATCTGCTGTGTTCCCTATCAAGTGATCAGTAGGCATTCTGGTTCTTTGTCTTTCATCACCAGGAAAATCAGTTCCAAAGGGTCATATGGGGGGTCACTCAGCACTGATGGGGATTCATTTTGCAGTGGCCACTACCACAAATATTTTTGCTATGGAAATAAACAGGTAGGAGAAAAAATACTAATAACTTTACTGTGTCTCTAGAGCATCAGCCAATTTTGCATTAGTTACTCAACCACTAGTAATTTGATTAAAATACTGAAAATTAAGAAATGATGCAAGAATTAGCATATCCTTTGAGCCGTTAGGAGCCCATGCACTTAAGTTTAGTCCTGTATGTGAGGCCCACACAGGACATTCCAACCAGCTAGCTGGAAGCTCAGGTCCCGCTCCAGCAAAGCATATGAGCACAGGGCCCTTAAGTGACTCCAGTGTGATTATTCACTTGCTTATAGTTAAATGCACACTTAGACATTTTGCTGGGTGAAGCGCTAAATTACTTCAAGGCAGCGATCAAGTTCACACTGCTTGAGGCACTTTGAAAAGGAAAGAAATAATGCTGTTTCACACTGCTCATTCAGCTTGTGCTGATTTTCTGTTCTCATTGGGCCAGAGAGTAAGGGGCAATTACTGTCTCACATTAGTATAATGGTGGGTCACCCTGTACCCCCAGGAGCACTGGAAAGCTACCTCCAACACTGTGCAACTGCCCTACAGCTACACTCTTGTTATTGGGAAACACAAGCTGCTCTGCCATCGTAGCACTAAATGGGACTTCAGGCAATCTTTCAACAAGACTTTTCTTAAGCTTTCAGCTGCCCTCCATGTGGCATGTAAGACATTTCACAAAGATACTTTTTAGACTTTTCTATTAAGAGGGCTGAATTGTTTTCTCCAAAAACTCCAAGAATCTCAAGTCTGTTGTCTTAACACTGAGGCATCATAACAGGATCTCCCACCACATTTTGATTATGTCAGTAATCATAGAATAGAATCATAGAATCATTAAGGTTGGAAAAGACCTCCAAGATCATTGACTGAACACCACCTTGTCAACTAAATCATAGTTCTAAGTGCCATTTCCAGTCATTTCTTGAACACTTTCAGGGATGGTGACTTCACCACTCCCCTGTGCAGCCTTTTACAGTGCTTGATAATGCTTTCGGTGAATAAATTCTTCCTGATGTCCAGCCTGAACCTCCCCTGGGGCAGCTTGAGGCCATTTCCTCTTGTCCTATTGCTAGTTGCCTGGGAAAAGAGGCCAACCCCCTGCTGGCTACAACCTCCTTTCAGGTGGTTGTAGAGAGTGATAAGATCTCCCCTGAGCCTGCTTTTTTCCAGGCTAAACAATCCCAGCTCCCTCAGCCAATTCTCATACAACTTACTCTCAAAATCCTTTTACAAGCTTTATTTCTCTTCTCTGGACTCACTACAGCACCTCAATATCCTTCTTACATGAAGTGACCAGAACAGGACACAGTAGTTGAGGTGGAGCCTCACCAGTGCCAAGTACAGGGGAACAATCACTTCCCTGGTCCTGCTGGCCACACGATGGCTGATACAGGCCAGGATGCCATTGGCCTTCTTGGCCACCTGGGCACACTGCTGGCTCATGTTCAACTGCTGTCAGCCAGCATGCCCAGGTCCTTTTCCCCTGGGCAGCTTTCCAGCCACTCCTCCTCCAGTCTGTTTCACTGCCTGGAGTTGTTGTGACCCAAGTGCACTCAGCACTTCACCTTATTTAAGGTCATAATGTCAGCCTCATCCCATCTATCCAGCCTGTCTACATCACTCTGCAGAGCCCTCCTACCCTCCGGCAGATCAACACTCCCACCCAATTTAGCGTCATCTGCAAACTTACAGAGGGT
Source organism: Pipra filicauda (assembly GCF_003945595.2). Classification (NCBI taxonomy): domain Eukaryota; kingdom Metazoa; phylum Chordata; class Aves; order Passeriformes; family Pipridae; genus Pipra; species Pipra filicauda. The sequence goes on along the minus strand of NW_024104468.1, from coordinate 746,215 downwards.
GCCCTCAACCCCCTCATCCAGATCACTTATAAAGATATTAAACAATGCTGACCCCAATACTAAGCCATTAGTGACCTGCCACCAAATGGATGTCGCACCACTTACCACCAGTCTCTGGGCCCCGTCTTCCAAATTAGGACAACATTTCCAAGATACATCTGACCTAAAAGCAGTAGGAAAACGCCACATGCCTGCTTTCCCCTCTTTTCCTATTCAACCTAATTCCCTGCTCAAATAATTACGATTTCTCTCCCGATCACTCATAGCATGAAAGTGGTCAGTCCCTGACTGAGGCATGCATGAAATGTATGACACATCATCTTAAGCCTTTGGGTTATAAACACTTGAGTCCAAATATTTTATACTAATCCATGCTCATAAGAAAGAGACAGACCATGTGAAGTATGGGTCCATGGAAGGATATTTGGAGAGGTATTTTAGCAAAACTCAAGTGTATGTTGCCTATATTCTTCTTTGGCCCTGATCTAAATCATGAAGAAAAGGCAAAGGGTTGATTAAAAGGCACTTGAACTATGAAAACTGTTCTTACTGTGGTCCTGTTTTCATCTGAGTTACTTTACTTTCTCACACATGAGCCACCATTGCTTCAACAATTTGCTAGATTCCCCCATTCTATATCTGTAGACTTGTTCTTACCTACCTCCCAGAATCTAGGTGAAGAAAAAGTATTAAGAACTGAGAAGAAAAAATATTAAGGACTGAGAAGTGCTGACATAGTAAAATGGGAGAAGTTTTATAACTGGCTTACATAAGGCTAAAGGAGGGAAGCATTAGCTTACACTGAAGAAAACCAGTGGTTATTGACCTAGAAATGTTACATTCTCAGCAGCACCCCAAAGGCTCTAGCCTGTGTCCTGCAGCCCCACACCTCCCATGCCTCCTCCCTCGTTTCATTACAAAACATGACATTGCATTAATGTTTCCCCAGCTACCAATAAAGCAAAAGCTATACCACTGGCTGTGAAATTTCTATAACTTTGATTACCCACAAGAACAACTCTGCTTTGATAGGAAACAGTAACGCAGGAAAGCTATCTAATCCTGAGTAAATGCAGCTTCTACTAAGTACACAGCTTAAGGTGTTCAGAAGTTCATATCTGCTGTCTTTGGACAAATCACCCCCTCCCTGGGAGTATGCAAGGACGTACTGTTCTGGCATGTAAGACCCCAAATATAAAAGAGAATCAAGCCCAGTGATATTTCTCTACCAAATTCAGGGAACAAAGGAAAAATAAAGCTGATATTAGCACAGCTCATCCAACTAGCCCAGACTCTGCACAGACTAGCAGAAAACCCATGGACATTCAGACGCCTTACCATGTTTCTTTTCTGAGGAAAAGCCTGCTATAAACAGACCTTCCTACCTTTCTGCACAGATCTTCAGAACCAAAAAGCATTTTCATCAGTGTCTTTCATCTTTACCTCTTAAGAATGATGTATTTCTTTTTCATTTTGTGTGAACACTGTATATTTAGAGACCTAATACATGCATCTGTAAGGCATCCAAAATTTCTTGTGTTATCCCAAAGGGAAAATATACTGATCCAATCACTTAGGTACTGCATCACAGGGCACTGAAGAGAAAAGTCAATAGAAAGCATCAGAGCACAAAAACGCAAGCTGTAATCAATATCTGATCCTAATATGGTCTGTCTGGTAAAGAAAAATCATTTAAGACTTAAATTTACTTCCTTGTGCACTCTGCTTAGACAGTGAAAAAATTGAGGGGCTAATTCCTAGTTTATTCCTTTATCCTGACTTCTTTGTACTCTTTTCCTTTTCTTTATCTGACAAAACAAGCAAATATTTTGATATTGAGTTAATTAACCTGGCAGAATTTGGCATGAGAACAGAAGTCAGGCTTCCATCTTCTGCAAGGCAAATGCTGTTATGCTCAAATCACCTGCCTGCCAGCAATTCAAAGTCAGAGAAAGTCACCACAATGAAAAATTACTTTTTCTTTGATAGAGGAAAAAAACCCTCAAACCAGCATATCTTAGCAATTCCATCCTGATCCAGGGAAAACATTATAAATTAGCTACAGGTACATAAAAAATAATTTAAAAATATTTATTTTTTTTTAAATTACCATTTTTGTGTTTATTCTTTTAATTAAGCAAGCAGTGTAATGCTTGGCTAAGTGCAAGCCTCCCTGACAATTTCTTCTTAGAGAGTCATTCTAGCACAGGATAATCACATTCTGAAAAAAACGTATCACTCAGTGTTTAACTTCAACAATGATCTTGAACTAGGCACCTCACTAGCAAGCAGTAAGAAGTCAGATAATTGCCAACAGAAATTTGCTGAAAAATGGTAGGAACATGCTTTGTTATGAATGGCTTCCTTTTACTGTGAATTGAAGTTTGACTCTGCTGTTAATACATAATTTAGGCACTGTAAAACTTTCCTTTACTCTTCTCACATATTTTAAATTTTATAGTGGTTTTTGTTAGAATTGATACATTCTGCATTTTAATGCGTTTCTTTTTTGCCCTTTTAATTTTGTCTAAACCCAGCTGTTTGTACTCTTGCAGATGCTTTCAAGTCTGTCTTTCTACATATTTTAAATATTTAAATTTCACTTAATCTTTAAACCATAGCTGTTTACTTTTTCAATCCATTGTACATTCATTTGCCACAGTTTTTTCTGAGTGACCAAAAAAAATGTGAATATTTCATCCCATATATGAATATATAGATTGCAGTCACATCAAACAGTTTTAATCTAAGTGTAAGGCGCTACACAATGGTTACCTAATAAATTTCTGAGTAGCTAATGAGAGTATCCGTCTTTCTGGGCATAAAGCTGAAATATGTCCAGTGAAGCTGAGAGGAATAATAAATGAAAAATTAGTAGTATCAAAGGACATGCAGTGCTTTTCTGATGGAGCGTATTAGAATATGTGGTCCTTTCCTATACTAAAGTAGTTCCATACCTTTGATGATGTTCTCTTCACTGTGCATTTTTTCAGCTCTAATTCACTGAACTCAAGATGTGAGTGCTCCACAGATTTAATAATGCCATAAAAATATCATAATTATTGTTTTCTTTTTTTATTCTCTCAGTTCTTTCCTTTTAATTCCTTACATTCAGTTTGCGCTTTTGTCTGCTATTGAAACCACAACTTGACGCTTTTCATAGAGCCATAACTATTATTAGATCGCTTCATCATTCATTCTACAGCTAATATTGTGAGATATTCCTGCACATATGTGTTGTCAGTTTGTTACCTTGACTACCAGACTATCCCTTTTCCATGTTTTTTAAGAATATTCCATATAGCACAGAACCTCATATGTAGTAGCAGGTCTCTACTGAGAAAACCAACCTTTACTTGTACCTTGTTTCCTATTGAATATTTACATTAGTTACCAATACCATGGTTGTATATTGGAGGTCATTATTGTTCCCAAGATGCCCTAAGTGCACTCCTGTAACAGTATGTTCAGCACTATAGTACCTGAACCTTTATCCATTCTCATGGGTTGGTGGATGCTTCTTTCCTTTGCCATTACACATGACAGTCTAAAGTTCTGCTTTCTGTGGTAATGTGAAATGCCTGTGGGTTTAGTATAATGTCCATTCTTCTTTGCTGTTTTTATAGTTCTAGGGAAATACCTTCTATAAACTCCTTCTGCTAATTTCACAGAAATAATGCCTTATATGACATTTGTTCCACTGTCTTACCAAACAGAAGAAAGAGTTAAAAATATATATCCTTCTTTGTAAATGTTAAGTGCATGGCTCTTTAGGCTTAAATCAAGAAAAATTGTTATGCACTTTACTACCAGACTTCTCGTCCACTGTATTACAACTGGCAGCCTTTCCCTGGCACAAAAATCAGAAGGAAAACATCTCCGCCTACTGCATACTTACAGTATCTCAAAATCAACTGCCATTCACAATATATATTTTCCATCAGTGTCAATATGAATCAGAAAAATAGCCTTGATATGCCAAAAAAATTCAGCCTTTCAAGGCCAAAGCCAAAATCTTAATACTAATGCAGCCTTCTACCAGAAACAAGGCTTTGAACCAGTTACCCTGTCTAGACTTTTCACTCAGTTATAAGTTAAAAACTTCCTTTGTGAATATTTTTATGCATGATACAAGCTAAAAATTTCAAAAGCATTTATGTGACCTGAAGATCAGTTCTCACTTTAAAAAATGAGTCATGCAAATGTCTAACCATCACTGACTTTCAGTGCAATGGTGGATTTTCAAATCCTTTTAAGTATGCTAACCTTTTGAAAAGGAGTTACGTGGTTCTAAACTCTCTTCCAGATCCTTTCAAAAACAATGGCAGGTCAAGCATGTTATAGCCCTAGTCTCACTTATTCATGCATTAAGGCATCATTGGGGAAGTAAAGTTGTCAAAACCAGTGCATCAACAATGGTAAATAAAGCTTTGCAGGACTGAGTCTATGTCATACTAGGTAATTGCACAATGTTAACATCAAGTGCACGTACACATAAAGTTCTGGAGGAGTACAGGAAAGTAGTTTTCTTGTACCTTTTCATTCTTTATGAGAAAAAAGTTAATTAAAGAAAACTGACGTTATTCCTCTCAAATTATTTTTGTCAAAAATTTTAACTTCTGACAATAAAAACGTTATATTGTTATCACCCCAAGATGACGTCTTTAGGACCAAGACCTGACCCAATAGACTTCTTAGTTTGTACCACTTCTCGCTTATCTAGTTGAGAAGAAGTGGAGGTATAAAGCATACCATAGAAAATAATCTCTAAATCTTTTAACTATGTCACTGGAACAAATTGAAAGAAAATGTTTGATCGCTACACAACTGAGATGATATTTTTAAAACTTCAGAGAGAAAAGAGAAGGCTAAAATGGAGGGAAAAAAACCTAAAAAAGGTTAATTGGCTACAAACGTCACCATATACCAAAGAGCTTCAGTTGCACAACTTTTAAAAGGGAAAATTGCCACAGAAATGACATCAGAAGTCAGAGGAGAAAATTAATCTTATACTGCATAATGTCATTTTAGTATTAGCTGTTCTTTGTTAAAAGATGTGAATTTATTCATTCTTGGGATTCCTTTAGTGGATTTGCTGATATAATTATCAGTATATGGATTAACTCATGAGCATATGTGAGTTAGAGTGCACTTAAATATATCTAACATTCAGATTTCTTTTTCAGGCAGTTGAATTGATTTGGCCTAAAAATAATTATCATCAAGTCATGAGAGTCTAACCATCAATACATCATTTTCCTAACATGTCCGCTAGCCTTTAAAATTGTACCTTTTAATAGTTGGCAACAGTACCACAATGGTCTTACCTATAGCCAGAATTTGCACCAGCAGGACATTGATAAAGTTAACAAATCTTAAAATGATTAATAGATGTTTTGGTGATGTTTCAACAATTGATTATTAATATTGAAACCAAAACTGAATCCAATGTGCTTATGGGGTAAAAAAACCTGTATATCTAAAATACTTGTAGAAGCTAATTACCATTTATTAATTCTGTAAAATTTCAGTGTGCTATGGCTTAAGCAGTTATATTGAAATCATTTTACACACAAGACATCTTTTAAAAGGGAATTCTTAACCCTAAAAAGGCTTGGGGTTGTGATTAGTTGCTACCCAGAAAGCCCAGCACTAAGGCTTTGCAACAGAGCACAACACAGATTCAAACTCTCAGGATCTTTGTGAAAATCAGTATCATTCATCAAAGACACTTTTTGCTAGCTATTACAGCACCTATGACAAATTTTCTTTGGTTTGTAGGAAGGAAGTTCCTGGCTATGCTCTGCATTAAAAACTCATTTTTCTTAAATCAAGTCTGTCTCAGTCTCCACAAACTTGACACAGTGAAGAAGAAAAAACCCTCTGCAGTGCTTTACCTGGTGGAAAACTATGCAATGTACACAGAGTTGGAAGAAGGCCAAAAAGTACCTACCTATCACATTGTTCAAGAGCACTAACAGTGCAAATGCCAACTGGCACTTCAGCATCTAGATTTGCACCATCCAGAGATGGCTGGCAGGGATTTTTGGTGTTCCCTGTCATCTTCTCCTTCTGAAAGAACAGGTGGAATGAGAAAGTGTTCATATTGACAAGGGAGAAAAGAACCAAATCTTTCCATCCACATACCCAAAAAGTAAGTACGAGGGTATAGATGCAGTAAGTGGAGCCATTTGCAAAGTCCTTTGAGCTCCTCTAGCAAAAGTGTATTGCTGATCTGGGGGACAAAGAGGGAAAGTTGACCATGTCATTCCTGAGTAATGCCAAAAAATGGGACAGCCTAAGAAACAGAAAGGTCATTGTGTGTTTGTGTATCCTATATTGCAGCAGAAATAATGACTTTGCTGCCTGTTGGCAGAACCTCAAACTGTACTAAAACAGTTTTCAGCCATCTTTTTCTTTTTTTTCCCAGTTTGACAAACAGGCAGTGAATATAAATTACCACTGCTTAGACTCAGAAATAATGCCCGTGGGCATATGGAAGAAATGACATTAACAATTTGTACGCAGTGTCAGTCAGTTTTCAACCATCTCCACTTCTCATTATTTGGCAAGATGAGAATCACAGCAGATACCAGTAACCAATTCAAGCAGAGACAGATAGATAGAACAGCAGTCTCTCATCTGTCGTTTTATGCTTCTTGCAAGTTAAAAAAAAAAAATTAAAAATCCTTCAATTATAGCCTTAGAAAACTTCATATTGAACAGCTGGGCTGCCTGGGTAACACATGCTTTAAAAACCTCCGGTATACCCTGTAATTATGGAACTCTGAATGTAGTTCCTTGGGAAAATCTGTGGGTTGCAACTGGTGGTTTAAAATCTTTGGGGAAACTCTCTGACAATATTGGGACAAAAGAAATCTGTTCAGTCCAGTGATGTTCATGACCTGTGTTGGTTGCTTGTGAGCTTGCTGACAGATGAAGGTTTACTCACAGTAACATTTGGGAGAAGCTTACACATGCCAGTGTGTATGCTTGCACATAAATCTGAATGCTAACATGAGGACACATTTGTAAGACAATCTGTTACAGTTTTCCCAGGGAGAAAACAGAAGCAATGAAAAATAATTTCAATGACCAAGTATACAGCTTGAAGAGCTTGAAGAAAAGAAATACCATTCAGGCAGAAATGATCCCCAGCAGAAAACACATTAGCTCTCACAAGTTTAAAGACACAGTGCTGTCCAGTAGAAAACCCTGGTGCCTTATTTGCAGTAGCCAGTCATTACTACAGTGACAGAGCAGGCCAGCCAAGACTAAGGGTGAGGGAATACTGACAGAATGTGAAATAATCACCTACAGAGAAAAAGCAACAGTTTTGGATAGTGTAAGATTTGAAAAGAAAACTAAAAATTCAACTCTGGATCTGTAGTAGTGGAGATTCAACATTGCCAGCCTATGCACTTAAACACCCAATCTTCCATTGGCTAAACAAAAGACCATTTCTGTTCTCTAGGGTGCAGTTTCAGTTCCTCAATTCCTTTCTTTGCCTGTGTCCCTACTGCAAGATCTAAAAAAACCCGCTAAAGTAATGCAGATCTGGCATAAACATATGATTACATATTTCCATTAAATTAGCCACAGCAGGCACCATGGGCAAGCCATTGGTATTCTGCATTGCTTGCCACTGTTCATATTCACTGCAGAATGTGGGCAATGTTCCATCACAAAGATATTTGTGGTTGGCTTCTTGATAAGAATAAACTGACTTTTTGTGATGTAAACCACTGCTTCAGAAGAAAACATTGGACTATCTTTACACTATGTAGATGTGCTTCATATCTCAACATGACAAAGACAACAGAAATCCATCTCAGCAATTTTTTTGGTTTTGCAAGTTTCAGTGAGCAGAGGTCCACATCTGAGCCTCACAACAGTCCTTCCTGTTATGTATGGCAATATGCCATACTTGGAACTGTTTCATGTTCAGCATGGGATACCTACAGCTAGGTAGCCTATAAGCAGAGGTGGGGATGCATGTGCAATTCACTGTTTTGCTAAATATTCTGTCATGATGTTGACATTGTCCGAGGAGAAATGACTTTTGCAACATCTGTGACCTGAGAAGATACACTGCAAATGCAGGAGGCTTAGCACTGATGGAAGCACTGAAGAATGAGAAACATTCATCACTTCATCAGTGATCCCCAGATAACTACTGTTGAGAAATGCTGACCACTGTGAGGCTCCATTTTCCTCCTCCCTAGCTGGCTGATCATGAGCTTTGTCTTCTTCCTCTTCACCAGCAGAAATGACTTAGCCTCATACAAAATATTATCCCACACCTTAACACAAAGAATTCCCTGAGTAATTAGGGATTAGACCCATGTAGTATCTTAAAACTGAGTCTCCTCTATGAATAAAAAACAATCCTATTGTTCACTGTCGTCTTTGGCTTTCTTGTAACTTCATTTCAGACCCTTAATCTTGTTTTGCAATTATCAAACTCAGTAAGGTATCCAGGTAGATACATTTGCTATGGTCAGTGGCATTGTCTCTTGAATTTCCAGAGACATTCAATCCTCATAATCACATCAAGTGCACTGCTCGAGCCCTCAACTGATGAGAGTACTAAGCTGGGGAAATGTGACTATTGCATTCATTTGTGGGGTGTTCTGGTTCTGGATCAGACACTGGTGCTGCCTCTGGTGGCTTAGCTGACTGGTGGGCAGTAACATGCTGTAGTTGAACAGACATGAGCCACCTTATTAGGTACTGAGATAGAAAGAAAATAAAAATTAAAATCCAACAAGCATTCAGATGAAGGACAGAGTCCCTTGGGCTTATACAAGGATGGCAGCATCTGGAAAAAATCCAGAGACTTGAGCACTGAGCCTTGAAACAGGGACTAGAAAAATGTTGGTGATAAACCTCATGGTTTTATTGTACAAGATCCAGTCTTCAAAAGGGACAGGAATAGGCTATCTGATCTAGACAGAAATTTTCAAAATTAATGGCTCCACTTGAGAATTTGTGGAAAACCATGAGTTGGTATTTTCTTCTTTCACTTCCAGATTTTTCAATCTGGTATGAAACACCCTTTGACCAGATTGCTATAGGAGTCTGTGTAACGAACAGAGAGGCATAAACAGGAGCTAGTGAGGAGAGGAACACCTCAGAACTGAGTGGGCATCGAGGGCCTTTTGTACGTCTGAGGGACCACACAGTTAACTCAGAAAAGCTCTGGCGTCCCAATCTAAGCTGAAGAAAGGTTTTGTGCAATTTGGCTGCAGTTTAGGAAAGAAAGGATTTCTTTTCCTTTAAAGATACACATACGGAGCTGTTCATAAGCAATACAAAAGGATTCATCTGCCAACACAGTGCAGAAAGAAATCATTGTTTCTGATGGAAGAAGGGATGCATGACTGGAACAAGAAACTGGTTTTTGTTCCTTTTTTCCAGCCCATTATTCTATAATTCTTACAGTCATATGACTCTGAGATAGGTCAAGTAACTATATAGATTGTGGAATAACCATACACAGCTTCCAACATCTGCTGAAAAACGAGACTGTGGGACCTTAAATCAGCAAGAAATGGAGTCTTTTAACTTTTCTCAGCTAAGGTCAGACTATGACAGAGCTTTCTGCACCAAAAGTCCTAAAGAAAACCTCTTTCCACTTCACTAGTATATCTCAGGAGACCAACTTAAGAAATCAATTATTTAAATTTCATTATACTTACAATGAGACCTTCCATACACAAAATAGCCTTTTGGCCCCGGCAAGACAACTGAGAAGGACATTGTCTTGCTTGCTGAAGCCCAGCAAGTTTGGGAGACTGAACAGTGAATTTAGTGGCTAACACAATATTTCTGAACTTCAAGCTGTTTTTTGATACCTCTGTCTCTTAAAACTTTTTCATCACAGCATCTCCTCCCATTTCAAGAAACCATCAACAAAATTTTCTAAAAGACTTCAAACGTAAAAATAAAGTAGTGCCATATTTTTAATGAACTTAGAACTACAGCACATCGGACAAGTTTTATTTTCCTTTAGACATAAAACATTCTAATTTGTATCTGTTATATGCAAAGTCTTCTATTAGTCTCCTTTGCCTTATACTTTCAAGCAATTTATTGTGTGCTAAAAGAAGATGAGGTCACAGCCTGTAAACCCCAAGATCATCATAAGTGCCTTCTTAAAACATAAGCCTAGTATTTGCTATTCATCAGTACTGCACACTAATAGCTGCTTCTAAAAGCTAAGACATACCATTCATGCCAAACAGGAAAATAATACAAAAGAAATTTTACCGGACTTTCTTTGGGTTTCAAAAGTGGTTACTCTCTCATTTAATCTTAGGACTAGATAATGTATTTATGCTTAGATTTCTTAGATTTTTTTCAGCCAACTCACCCAACCACCAATATATTATAATAAATTTTATCTAATTATATTCAAAGCCAGGCATCTTGAACACTCTTGCTTTGAGGGTGGTACTTGTAACCTTATTCACTCTTTCTTTTCTTTTTCATCTAGGTAGACTGGTTAAGGTTTATTATAAGTTTATATATATTTGTTTAATTTAAACACTTCTGCTTTATTTTAGGAATAGAAAAAAAAATTCTGTAAAAGCTAGTCTGATACAAGCAGGCTACAAAATATGTTTATTTTGTTTTTTCCTCTAAATTTCCTTACTCATAACACAATAGCTATTCATTTGTTTTTCTCTTTGTTGTCTATGTGCTGCCTTTTAGTTCTCTCTCTCCTAAGTGAAACATTCGTAATATAGCAGCAATGTCTGAGGCAAAGTCAAACCCATGCTGAGTGGGTTTGAGACTAACCAAAACAAGTATGCTTAAAACAAGACTCTAGAAATAGCACCTTCCTACACAATAGACCTCCTTTTTAGATGTATTCAGTCATAGCTGTGCAATTTAGCTACTACTTATAGATTTTACTGCTTTCCATTCCTCATCTCACTGACAAGCTACTCATGAGCCTCTTCTCACTAACAGTTGCCATCTTTCTTGCAGATCCCCAAAACTGTGCGCCCCATGCAAGCCCTAGACACACCTGTACAAAGATGCTAGGAACATAGTTTTCCCAGGTATCCCTGAATGCATGGCTGGGGTTCATTCAGCAAGAGTGAAGAGGAAAGGAGCCAATGCAATGCCCAGACCAGTGGGTGGTTGTGGAGGGCAGCACCCAGAACATGTAAATAACAGGTGTTTTCTTATAAACTGAGAACATTTTAGAAACAGACAAGGAAAATGCTCGGAAATAATATCTGCATTTGTAAAGCTACTTGAACATTTTTTTTTATGTAAGTCCTTCATCCCTTGGCCAGTTTGTAAAATACAATGAGTTATCTGTACTTTGGCACTTTGTAATTCTTTATGTAGTGTCCTGCAGATACAACAATACTGATAGAATTCTCACTGATATAATAATGCATGTTGTCAATCTCATTTATTTTTAATGGTTACCAAATTTCAATAAAATCTGACAGATATACACAACACTTAAAAATAATTCTGTTGCTCCAGGCTTCTTGGAAAAAAGCCACATAGAGGAAAGCGTCCTGCAACAAGACACCAGGTTCATGCAGAAGCTCTGGTGCTACTGAACCCTGGGGACTACCCACGAGATAAAGTCAAGTTTCTAGAAAAGGTGAGGTTTCACAGATTTCCACTCATCCATTGAACAGAAATTGTCACAAACTTATGGCCACAGAAGTGTTTTTTATTATCTCACAAATATTGTCATCGCCTCTCCCAACATAAAAAATTTCAATATTATAAAATACACAATTTTAAGCAGGGGTTAGTTTGCTTATCTTAATTCTATGCCCAAATTTATGAGTCTTCAGGAAGAACTCTGGCCACCTTGACTTTTCTGGCAATTCAGGAAAAAAAAAATCCCACAAAATACTGGCAGAGAAAAGAGCGTTTAAACTTTATTCTAAGTGTAGGGTCTATTACACAGCAGTATAGCGTATCTGTGGTTAGGCTGCTATGAGAATACTGCACTTTGCTGCCTGCATATCTTTACACTTATTTAAGGGATAATCTTTATTTCTTATAGCTGTACTATACAATGCCATAAACAGCTGCCGAGATTAATAACTGAAGTTAAATCAGCTTCCAGAGCTGTATATAGAGAGCATACCACATTGCCACTGAGGGAACCTAATTGTATTTTAAAGCAAACCACATATAGTAATAGACAGCAATATTTTTCTCCACTTGGGAGGGCCTGTGCTGATCTGTACTCTTTCTTGAGCTTTCTGGTAACAGACAGTATGCACTATATGGTGGGTAGAATGCACAAGACCTGAAGTCTGCACTGATTAAGAAACACAGGGACTTGAAAGACTAATTAAAGATGGCTGAAAAGTGAAAGCACATTAGCTAAAGCTCATTAGATTCCTGGATGGGTACTTTGCTTCTGAATGAGAGGGTCCACATTGAACTGACTGCACTTCTACTAATGTGGTTTTACATCACGCTATAACTTACTATGTCTTGACTGTACAGGACATGTGCCTTAAAACTCCAAGTGCTACCACAGTGAGGTGAAATGTCCAAACAAATGAAGAAGAGGCTCCAAGTGCCAGATTGCAAGAGACAATGAGGACTTTAAATGACAGTAACATCTTTTGTTAAAGCTCCCAAGGCCAATCATTTCTAAACACCATCATGGCTCAGTAGCTGTTAGCAGAATTGCCTGTAACCACCTGTTTGTCCCACCCTGTTATCTGCTTTTTGTGCCACAGCAGAGGCTGCAGAACAGACAACATGCACTCACAGCAAAACAAGGCCCAGCATATTAATATAAAATTGAAGCAACCTAAGTTAATGGGCTGAGCTGTGGCTGCAGCTGCTGTGGCTGTAATTTCCAATTCCTATGTCAACAGCTGCCAAGGACTAAGGCTGTCTCTGTCACTACAAATGTGAGAAACCTATCTCAGTCCACGGGTCCACTGGAGGACATTAACCCAGGGCCAGGAATATGCAGCCTTCCCAGCACGCACAATAAGCAGTCCTACTCTTCATTCATTTTCATAAATATATTCAAATGACAAACCAACCCTGACCTGTTTGAAAGAGGAATGCTCTTTTTCAGAAGAGCACCCATTCCTTCCATCCTCGTACTAGTTTCCCTAAGTCCCACGTGATGTCTTTCAGGTGTGACAGCTTCAGAGGAGCATTGACAGCCTTTAAACTCACACAGCCTATGACTCTAGCTCTCCATTATGGGGCTGATGAACTACAATGAAGATTGCACAATACATGGTTTTCACCAAGAGCACAAGTTGTGAGGAAGTACCCTGCACCTCAGGAGGTTTGGTTTTGTCAGTTTTCCTGTTAAGAAGTGATAGTTGCCTACTGGAAGAAGGGAAAGGAAAAACAAAAAAAGAAAAAAAAAAAAGTCAAAGCCAAAAAAACAAATCACAAAAAAAACTAGCCATGAAATTCTTTGCAACTATTTTTTGTACTCTGTGAGCTATAGTTAAACCTAAACTTCATCTTTCTAACAATGAGAAATCCCATTCCTATCTCCATTGAAACCACCAATATTGCCATTGACTTCAGTGGGTTTGAATTAGGTCCCCATGTCTACAAACAACTTTGAAAAATAACTCCGGTAGGTTTAAAACTGATACTATCTCATTCTTTCCCACATTCACCCATGAAAAAGAAAATTGTCCTATTTCTTTTCAACCTTCGGTTCTCTTTTAACCTATTAAATCTCTCTTGTAACAAAGTACTTTGCACAAACACATTTCGAGCTGGAAGCATTCTTATAAAGACCTCCAGGATTTAGGGCACTGTTACGGACTTTAGGAGACAAGTTTCAATCCTGTGAAATTTTTAGTGTCTTCTAAAATATGAGCACTGTCCTTATTCCTCTTGATTCAATTTATGCAAAATTAAATGATTTCCTGGGATACAAACATAGCAAAACTATTGCTTAGGTTCAGTTTCCATTAAGTTGGAACCTTAAGACCAGATGCAGAACCGGTATTAAATATTAATATGTCTTACTTTACAAGACCATTTGTGTAATGATGTATTTTCAGATTTGGACTTTGTATTAGGAAGGCTAGAATTTCCATTTGGGTTTATTTTATAAATTCTGTGAAAATATCAAAGTGAACATCCAAGATTCTTCCACATTTAAAGAAATGGATTTTAAGAGGAAAAGCAGCTTATTGAAAATAATATTTTGTATCATTTGAAAGAGTAACTTTGGAAAACACAGCTATGAAGTGGATACAATAAACTAGGCTGGTTATATTAATAAATCAGTAGTGGTTTTAATAATTCAGTAATCAATGAACTTGTCTTGGAAAAAGAGTAAATCTCTAAAGTCAACGTACATTATACATTATACATTCAACAGTCTCATTCTTCTTAACATTTAGCAGTTGTTTCTTTAATCATCCCTTTACAAATAAAGCTACATTCGCTGAAATAAGTTTCTGCTATGAATCATTCTAGTTACTTTACAAACAAAAGACAATAATACAATAATTCTAATAATCTAGGTAGCAGAATAAAATATACAAGGACACCAAAGAAGAGATTTAGGATAATTTCAAACCTGAACAAAAGTACATCTGCACTCTGCCCTTTCAGTTTTTCAGTGTAACAGACTGAGACATTACTATCTCTCCATTAAAGCTCTGAGAAGAGTCTCCGAACAGCTGGTTCCTCTACGTGGTAATTGTCCCTGTGCTGGTTTGACCTGAGTTGAATACCAGATGCCTACCAAAGCCACTCCATCACTCCCCTCCTCAGCAGGACAGGGGAGAGAAAATGTGACAAAAAGCTCATGGGATAAGGGCAGAGAGGGTTCACTCACCAATTACCATCATAAGCAAAACAGATTCGACTTGGGGAAAATTAATTTAATTTATTGCCAACCAAATCAGAGTAGGATATTGAGAAAATAAAAACTAAATCTTAAACCCCCTTTTCCTCATATCTCCCTTCCTGGGTTCAACTGCACTTCCAATTTTCTCTACCTCCTCCCTCCGCCAGCTGCACAAATTGACAACGGAATGGGGGCTGTAGTCAGTTTATCCCACACTGTCACTGCCATTCCTTCCTCCTCAGGGGAATGACTTTCCACATTCTTCCCTTGCTCCAGCATGGGGTCCCTCCTACATGAGAGTCCTCCACAAACTTTTCCAATGTGGTTTCTTCCCACAGGTTGCAATTATTCATGAACTGCCCTGCCTGTGTCTCCCATGGGGTCACAATTCCTGCCAGCCAACTTGCTCCACCATGAGCTCCTCTTTCCATGGGTCCACAGGTCCTTCCAGGAAGCTGCTCCAGTTCAGGCTTCCCATAGGGTCACATCCTCCCTCAGGCATCCCCCTTCTCCTGCATGGAGTCCTCCGCAGGCTGCAGGTGGACATCATTCCACCATGGACTTCTGTGGGCTGCAGGGACACAGCTGCCTCACCTTGATCAGCACCACGGGCTGCAGGAGAACCTCTGCTCTGGCAACTGGACCACTTCCTCCCCCTCCTTCTTCGCTGACCTTGAGGTCTGCAGGGCTATTTCTCTCCTCTCCGCAACTGCAATTGCTCTTGTGTGGTAATTTTTTCCCCCTTCTTAAATATGTTATCCCAGAGGCACTACATTGATGAGCTCAGCCTTGGCCAGCAGCAGGTCCATCTTGGAGCTGGCTGACACTGGCTCTGTTGGACACAGGGGAAGCTTCTGCCAGCTCTCTCAGAGAAGTAACCCGTGTAGCCCTCCCCCTACTAAACCTTGCTAGCAAACCCAATATTGTCCCATTTGCCAAAACTAAATGAAATACAAACAGATTACACACCTGGGAGTATGCAACTGTCCATCAAGTTGGCAGTAGTATATATCAATTACTCAAATTCATCTTGGTGTTTTGCACATGGATCCCATGGATGTCCCCCATTGTCAGGCTGCTTTGGTCTTACACTTGGAAATGAAAGCCATTCCAGAGGTGAAATGAATTATTAAGGTCAAAGAGTACAGGTGAGATAAAGGAAATAGTGTAGGGAAAGATGCTCATATCTTGGTGACTTGTGTGTGCATTATAGGTAAAAATCAATTATTGTCCTTCAAGCATTTTGAGGATATGGGACTGAAGAGACATGCTGGCTCTTAAATTAAAAAAGGAAATCTTTAGGAAACTGAGGAGAAAAAAAAAAAAAAAGGAAGGGGAAGGGATTTTTTTAATCAATAAAACAGTCTTCCTGCTTGCATAAGGTGGACAAGGAATGCCTGTGCACTTATCAACAGGCAGCATTTAAAAATGAGCTTCAGCTCTCATTTGATAGGATTGTCTTTTTAAAGACAAAGAGCCAAACCCTGCCAGGAGCTCCTTCCCCCAGCAGAGTCAGGAGAATCAAAGGTATACCACACTCAGCCTATCCAGCTGCTGATTGTGCCTCTGAATTGACACAACCTGCTTCTCACTCACAGAGTTGTCTGACTGCATATAAGAAGCCCTTCTGGAGCAGCAGACGTAGTCAATGACAGTAACCCTTAGAGCGGTTAGAGGCAGGAACTGAAATAAGTAATGCTAAACCTGACAACATAACGCAATAGGGAGAGGCAGTGACAACACTGAGGCAAGTTACCAGACCTAAACTCCAAAGCATTTACCAGCAGTCCCTGCTGGAGGGTCTCTCTACAGGAACAGGAAACATTTCCTCAGCATTCTCCTGGAATATCAAGCATTGCTGCCCTCCAGAAATAAAAATCTGCTACAGTCACTTCTTTCTAAGGGTTAAAATTATGTTCTAAGTCAAAAAAAAGTAAATGTTTATGGCAAATATTGTCAAATTATGGAAATAAGTAATAAGCACCAGTCTCAAAAGCAACATCACAGATGATGTGATGAAAGCTTACAGATCAAATGGATCTTCTTCTGTTGCAGTAAAAGCATATCTTTCCCTACTTCAACTTCTCTTTTACATGACAATCTGTGGCTCAAGGTGCATTGAAGTCCAAAGACAGGTAGATTTATTAATGGAGAAGTTATAGAGTGTATTAAAGAGAAATTAAACTTGAATTTTTTTTCTATATGGTATAAAGAGAACAAAAATATGTGGTAGTTCTTGACTAAAATAATTTAACTTTTAATGTAGCAAATGAAAATTTAAATCACTCATGCTTCTGTCACTATAGGTTTTATTTGTTCTGAATATTGTTATTTTTAAGTAGCATGGTGAACACAATTTAACAGCAAGAGGATTGGTGTAGTCTTGTATTTGCAAATCTTCAAAGCTAGAAGTATTTGCACACTTATGCAGTCTATGAAATACATTGTTACGTGATTTATTTTAGCTAATCATGAAAAAATATTGCTATAGTAGACTATGTTTAGAGCAAACTCTAAAGTATTATGCCAAAAATTTAACCTTAGTTATAAAAAAATAAATCTGTGTTAATTAGAAGTATATTTTATCAAATCATAATCTTGCAATGGACATATTATGTTAAAAATTTATTACATTTTCAGAATTATTTTTCTTTACAAGTCAGCCACTTCTACTGAAATAAATCAAGAAATATGACAAGAGTAGCACATGTAACATTCCTCTGTGTCTGTAGGTAGGCATGGTAATAAAAGCTTTTGTAATAAAAAGTAGTAGTTTTCTAATAATGATTCTAGATTCAGAAATCAGTTCTCAAAAGGGTTAGGACTAGCAGTGGTGTGGTATTTCATTGGCTCCATCCAGTCATTTCACCTGCACTCATTAGCACTAAGTAGAACTGACTCAGTCAGATATTTAAAAACTATATTTCTGTCTTTGAATGAAATTGCAAAATGACGCTTCCTCTCCAAATCAAAGACAATGTACTTCTTTCAGGCTGAATGACTGCACTGTAAGCCTGCTGAAATTACCAAACTGCAAAGTTCTCTAAGCACTAATAAAATGTAATTTTAGGACAGTGTAGCCTCGTAATTATAAGATTTTTACATCTTCTTTAACCTGTGCTTTGTCTTTCTGCCTTTCTTATTTTGTGAGAGCCATTAAATAAATGACAGTACAAATGTCATTTTAGGGCTTTTTAATGTGAATAATATACTGTCTTCCCATATTCTCTCCATTATCTGTGTAGGAACAGACCAGCGTACTGTCATTACCCTGCCTCATCTTATCTCTAGATGTTGCTATTAAAACTCCCTTTTGTCAGAGATGTGTATCATATTAGTGAGTACCTCATCACAGAGATATCAGCTTTTGCCTTTGATGCTGGAGCATGCAGTACTGACTTCTACATATGTACAGCATTACCATAAAGACTTAGCAAAAGATAGCTACTACCTCACAGAAAAGGCCCTGCAGTTATGTGAAGATTAAGCTAGAAACAGTCAGGATGCCAGCAACACCTTCCTCAGGAAAACATCAGAGGATTTACTCAGCCTACCAAATCTTCCCCCAAAGAAACTCCTGCAAATTGTTTGAGAAAAGCATATTCTGGTTTAAACAGATTAGCATAAACAATAAAAACAGATTAGAGAGCGTTTAATTTATCAGAAACTTCTTGGGGTAAACGCTGATCTAATGTCTATTTCCCAGGTAACAGGCAGCAGTTGGTGCCATAGCAAATGGAGTTGAAGGAAGTTAAAGAAATGTTACTCCTCGCTGAGATCAGGATTCCTCACACATTTAAGGTTTTGCTTGTCTCTGTCTGCCATCACACTAGCTTAGCTTTACTACACAGTGCATTTGAGAATTGTGACTCCTGTCTGTGACTCAGCTTTTTTTATGTTCCTTGTCAATTTGATCCTAGCTGTTCAAGCATGGCATATTAGAGGACAAATGTGGCAAAGTTTTCCTGCCTAGATATATGAGGAAGATCATAAAACCCCACACATACGTAGCTGTGCAGAGCAAAATTTTTTAAGCCTTTTCAGTGCAATATAACAAATATTCCTAACTGTGGAACTCTGGATTAAATTTAAAACTGTAAAACTTTCAAATTGGAGAACTTGGAAACCAAATTCTCCCATAATATTTTTGTTTTGTCAAGTGTGCATCTTCCAACAAGAACCAAACACACTGTCAAGCTCCCAAGCAGCTCTACTGTCCTGCCCTATACTGATGGTACTGAGCTGCAGCGCAATTGTATTAGTGGTAAAAGAGCAAGATAGAAGAAGTAAAGGTCACAATTGTCACATTAAGCACACAGATTTACCTTGCATTGCACACTGGAAAAACACAGAAAATGAGGCGTCAATGTAAGAACTGGTTCACCGGCAGCCTTTCTCACAGTAACAAGAAAAATAGAGTGTGTTCATCTACAGGAGATATTCAGAAGTTTCAATAAGACCGTAAAGACTGTCTGGCTGGCACTGTGCATTTCTGAGAGTATGCTGGCAGCACAGGCTGCTGCCATTTTCATTCAACTCATATCCCACCTGCTGGCATCATGGCTCTCTAACAAATATTTTGTCCTCTGACTTCCCTCATTCTGTTTACAAACAATAAAGACCTGAAAATACACTGAAAATATAGAGTTGCTCTTAGTGCATAGTATTACTGTTTCCAGCAGCACACTCACTGAACAATTTACTTGTCAAACTTCAGCCAAAAGACAGAAAAAGTTTCATGTGTCTTTGTGATAACACCTGGAGGATATGTTATAAAGTACTGGCTCTTTACCCCTCTTCTGGACAATTTTCCTTCATATCTTTCTGCTTCTTTCAATGACTTTCCATTCCTACACTTATTAAAAGTCACAGTTTCAAAACAAAGATTTGTAGAAGACTTTAGAAGGCAAAAGATTAGCTGCATATTTTTAAAAACTCCTCCAACCTTGACACTTTTGGCATACTGCTTATTTCCTGATTTGCTAAATAGAGTTGCACAAATATCAAAAGCATACAGTTATATTACCTTTTTCTGCAGGACATTTAGTCCAGGGAGAAATACCTCCCTATCTACACTTCACTTTGTTTAGAACTTAATTTAATTGTGCAACAGATCATTTAATTGTGCAACATACTCACACCTTTAATTTGCTCAGTCTATGCAAGGTTTCAAAGCAATTTTTCACTACTTTGATCTCAGAAAAATTCAATCTGATCCTTGACGCCATGTTGGGTTTGCTGATTTTTCTCTTTGAATACAGTTAGCCCACAACACTGCTAAACTACCACTCTTTATTGGCAGAGTCTCATCAAAGGAGCATCTGTTCCCAGAAACTGGATTTAGTTTTTAGTTAAGGGGGAAATATCCATATGGCTCTCCATGGCTCCTACAGAATTGTTATGTGAGTCAGTGGTAATGGTCACTAAACTCCAAGTTCAGATATTTTCAAAAGTTCTGTTGTTCCTGCTTGTGTTTACAAACTCCAATAAAAACTCAACAAGATGAAAACAAATTAATAATCTGTTGAAAAATTGGTTTTCCTTTCCTTCTGTCCCTCATCCAGTAATCTGCACAAAACAAAATGCAACAGAGTAATAAAAGTAGGAATTGTTAAATGTGAGTTTTCTTAATAATCTCCCATGTTGCTTTGCATTTTTCCAGATCAAAGACATGACGAAAGTATGAGGATGTGGAAAATAGTGATCTATATTGCTACTTTACCGATTATAAATGTTGAATTTGATTATAAAAGCAATCAAATGCTGAAATAAATTCACACTAATGTCTTGTGTGTCAATAGCAGAGTTTAGACCACTACATTATGCTGCTAATGTTCTAGTGACCTGTGTGAAGCTATTCACACAGCACAACCAAAAATGGAGAGAAACACCATTTGAATTCACTATCCCTATTACACAATTTATCATTACAGTGGAGCTGAACTAAGAGTTTGCTGTTGAAAGCAGGTTTTATTCTTCCTCTCTTAATAACCCTGTTTGTTCTTTTCTTTCTCAGATTTTCCCAATCACCCAGAAAAGCCCTCCCAGACCACTGTCATGCTGGCATTAAAAATTCTCTTTTTTATTTCCTCCCTTTGACTATTTTTTGCCAACCTAGCATGTTCTAAGCACGTAATTAGATACCACCAATGCTGGCAAAAGAAAAGTGACACATGGCACATTCTAAAGCAAGGAGAAGAGAAGAAAATAATATGTTAGTGATCAGCAACAACAGTCTGTTAATTTGGATCAAACAGTAATAGAAATCCACAGCCTTACATGTCCTAGTGTTCAATGAGATTGTCAATCTGCCATGCTAAGGGACCAGCATTACATATTCCTGATAGCTGCTGGCCCCCAAAGTTTATACTCTAAACAGACACAGCAAACAGGAAGGAAGACAGAATACTCAAAACACATCCAACATTTCAGCTCTAAGATCAAGAGCGGTATTTGGTTTCTTCTCAGATCAGCATCAAACTCTAAAGGCATTTTGATCTGAAGCTTCCAAGGCCTTCTAGTGTAAGTTTTCCCATTACAGAGGTTCTGGTAGTTTCTTGGTCTGATTTTACTCCATAAGCCTGCGGATTTTTGACTCAAGGTCTAAAAGACTATGTAAGCAAGGTTGAGTCCCAAATACCAGTTTACATCAGTACTCTTATGTTCCACTATCCTGAACAGATAAGTATTAGCAAAAAGGTAAATCACAATGGAATAATCCCAGCAAAAAGGAATTCCATCTGTTCATAAAAATAAATGCTTTTAAGAGTAGATCTGCTTAGCACATTAAGGAGGCAGGCAGCTTGGTTCATAAAAACTTAAATCGAAAGGTAATCTTCAGTCATGGATCAGCCTGCTAAGAGGTCCATACACAGAGTAATAAATTTAGGTGCAGAAAAGTAAATGATGCTAGACATATTTCCTCTATCATTCTCTCTTCATAAGTTTTACATCAAGAAAAGTGGAATATTTAATTGTAAAATATAAAAATGCTATAAATCCTCTAATATAAAGCATGTGCATGGCTATCCAGCCATTGTTAAGAATGGAAATTTCACAACACAACACAGAAGCTCTTCTCTTCTTACACAAACTTGTATGTAACAAGCCATTGCAAGTGGGAAAGCACAGAAGCCAATGGATTTGTCTAAACATAAAACAAAGGAGAAAAAAAAACAACAAGGTGAGCCCCTCCCAAATACTTGGACATACTGGTACCACCTCCAGGACACTGTTTCTAGACAAATGCGCTAGAAGAATGGTTGCATCATGGCTCAGCTCCTCGCTTCATGACGGTTTATTTAATTAAACAAGTTTATTGGCTGAATGTCCAATTAGGAACTTGGAGCTCAGCCTGACAGTTTTATAACATATCAGTATCCTTGATATATTCTGAAGAGAGAAAGTCTATATCTACTTTGTTGGCTTATTTGAAAAACAAGTTTACTTGTATTTTTTCCCCTACACACCGAACCAAATGTGTGCAGCAGCTATGGACAGTGACAGCAAACCTAGCTCATCAACCCGTGCTGAGCGCAGCAGTAACCAACCCACTGGGGCCTTCATAATAACTATAGTACCAACCCACCCTAATGCTGCATCAGCAGTCCTACTGCCTCACTAGTCACACAGTTATGTTTAATCTCCAGCAACAGTCCTAACCCTTAATACCACAGCATATCACTGTGCTGTAGTAGTTTTACAGTAGCCTGTCTAAAACCAAACTTGCTTAAGCCTCTGAAACCATAACCTCAGTACTGAATGAGGAGATCCCCCCAGAACAGAATTGGGCATTCCTAGATGTCCCTTTTGGAAACAACCCTGAAAATAAATGATCTGTTCAAAGTGAACAATTAAAATATATGTGTTCATACCAGATGACAACCTAGCCTTCATCTAATCTACAGCCAGACCAACAACATCTGCCAGACAGAATTTGTATAACTGGAATTTCTAATATCACCACTTATTATCAACCGTAATTATCTGAAAATGCCTGCAGAAATTGATAATTAAGACTGGAAACCCAATAAAAACTTCTTGCAATTAGTAAAGTAATAAGAACTTCAGATAGGGGCTCTATACCAAACCAATCTGACTATTTTTTATTTTAGTTTTAGAAATAAATCTGAAAGCCCTGAAATTTGAGAGTTAAAATCTCAGTCTTAAATACTTTCTTGCTTTTGAATGAATTTATGAGTCTTTGCTAGGTCCCAAAAAACACTATATTACTGTTTTCAAAAAATATACAACTACCCTGGGAGAATGAAAACATGAACTCTAAATGTTCATCAGACTCATTAAAAATATTGAATTTCTGGTCCACTGCCAGCAAGAAACAGCAACATGAGCAAAACCTGTACAATATTTTCAGAATAGTATTTTTGCTCTCCCTATTTTAAACCCTTATTTCTAAACAGTAGAATATCTTCCCTGATGGGCACATGCAGAATACTAATTGAAAATCCACAAACTTGTCCCTCCTCTACATTATGGATTGTGAGATCAGTATAATTCTATTACTGTATAACATTTTTCACAACACCTCACAGCGTATGAGTTTACTAGATGACCACCAAAAGGATATGAACCCTTTCAACTTGTTAAATGGATTTTTTTTTAAAAAGGCCAGAGATAAAACTATAGTCATAGAATAAGTTTGAGATAGAAGAAGTAGTTATTTCCTTCTTCTATGACATATTTGTGTGTATTTGTACATAACAACTAGCATGCAAATACTGAATCATTATTATGTTCTTTTTTGAGAGAAAAAAAAAGTGTATATTTTCTCCCTAGTTGGATTAATAGGTTCATGTTACTAAATTTACTGTCAGCAATGCATTACTGTCATAGAACAGCAATTTCAGAGACCTGTAAAACCTACTGTAAATAACTATAATTTTTTTTTCATCTAGAAACACAAAGAAATCCATTTTGTCAGTGTTAGATGAAAGTAAAATTCTCGACTGCAGTCTCCTTCAAAGTTTCTTTTGCAATGTTTTTGACAATAACTGTTGAGAATAATTTATTTAGGCATTTACCTCTTTGTTCTTTGTAAATTCCCTATCAATAAACTGCAATTACAGTTCACATTGGTACATCTTTGATGGAGAGTTTTATGAAGATTTATGCAACCAATTAGGAGGATAGTTCATGTGACACAAAATCCTGGGGCACATCATCTCAATCATACTCTGTTGTTCCTGACTTCTGACTAAATGGTTTCACTTCACAACACTGTTTTAATTCATTATAATTATTTCATTAAAAATCAAATTTTATTTCTTGCTCCAGCAAATCTCATACAAGAAGCTGCAATAGACAGGTTCTGTGTATAATAGACAATTTTGCACTTGTCCAGGTACTCATGATCTGTGAATGCCAAAGATGCCCAAATAGACTGAGTCTTACTTTCAGCTTAATGAACAGTTCATGGCATATTTTTATGCTGTTGATCAGCCATATTTCTACATTTATTGTCATGGGTTTTGCTCCTTAAGGAACTGAGTGTAGTCACAACATTTCAAAACTGCATTGGGTTTCAAATTAGGAAGAAAAATAAAAAGAACAGAAGCATGAAGTTGCCAAGATTTCATTCTGCAACTAATTTTCTGTAACCTTCACAAAAGTAAGTCGATGGATTTTGGTTCAAAACCCCAGGGGTGGGTGCAGATTGGTGGCAGTTCTTTTCAGTCTGTTCCTTGCAAAGCTGTATCCTTTTTTACTCCACTCCTCTGCCTGGGATAGAAAATCCTGTTCACTGTAACATTGGAGTAGTCGACTCCATCCACACTGCGTGCACAGGCATGTGAAACCCACAATTACCATGCCATAAGCATCATGACAGAAGGCACAGCCCATCAGGGAACCCAGTCACCAGATAAGATCAGGATGTCAAAGAAAAGTGCAACTCAAAGACAGCTTTGTTTTACTTTACTAATTAAAAACATCCAACTGAAGTACATGGTTGAATTTGGATCAAATACAGTGAAAACACACATTTCTAATTCTATTAGCTAAAACTGAAATTGAGGAACTGCATTTTTCATTTGAGAAATCATTACAGAAAATAAATTTCTAGCCTGCTCTATCTCTTTACTTCTCAACTATTCTGCTTACTGCTCTGCTTACATTCCACTGTGGGACTTCTTGTAATTGTCTTCATCTCCTCTGAAATTGTCTCTGTGCTCTTAGTCTCAGCAATATTAACATACTTCTAAGGATAAAGTTTTCAAAATTCATTGCTTAATGACCAAATTTCATTATCTGGAATTTGGGGTTGCACTTCTAAGAATACCTCTGTCATAAGAAATTCTGCATTTTCATATTGTACTTATTTAAGAATAATGGGCTTTTATTGACCAGTGCTGTCAATGCTTGAAGCCAAGCTTCCTTTTGCTGTTTCCACACACGCCCTTCACTTTTCCTCATTTTCAATTTATCTAATGTTGATGCAAATTTAATCCTGAGGTTGCTGATATTAGCACCACAAAACACTGTGTATTCCATAAACATTATCATCTAAATAGACAATGAAAAACACAGTAAAAGAAAACCTGAAGAAATTGAGTTGACTGGATTTCTGCATTATCTGCTTATTGCTTTTCTTCCTCATAGTCCTATAGTTTGCAAAATATTTTTAGCATTTTTCACTGATATTTTTGAAATACTGGATGGGGAATGGAAACACTGGAATTTATTGTTGCTCTTGAACCTAATAAAAACTCTAGAAAAAAATCCCAGTATTTTTAACTATATGTCTACAGCTCAATCTTCAAATCTTCTGGTGCGTGACACTAAAACACTTTGTAGTATCTATGTCTTTGCAATGTCTTGGAGATATCGTAGAAGACCCTCATGAAACCACTCCTTTCTGCCGTTGTCTGTAGACAAAAGTAGAGTGAAATCAACATAGGACAAGAACAACAAACAGCAGTGAATAAGAAAAAGCAATGTGACAAGCGGCTACTTGCACTGTCCTAAACTGTACATCTTACATTTCAAAAATACTTTAGCAAGACTTCACTGGACCCAAAGCACAGGGCCAGTTTAGAGAACACTTTCTGCCTACACTACGCAAATCTCAATTTCTGGAAACAGAAAGAAAGGCAAAGATGAATTTCTCTAATACCTTTTCCAGTTGAAACAGGGATGATAGACAAAGTTGCTCAAAAGCAGTAGAAAAATTAACTGGAGGGAGGAATAAGTTGGTAATCCAATTTTGATGAGGGAAACATGATAATTCAATGGAAGCCTCAAACAGTACCTTAAACCCTAAAAAGACTAGTTTACAATAGCTAGAACTTTAGATACTGCTTGTCACTATAGTACCAATTTAACATCAGAGTCTTGTTCCTTCACAGATTTTTATCCTCAGCACCCATTTAAACAACTGGCCATACCATCCCATTACCTAAAATCTGTCCCTTTTGCCTGCTTTCTTGGCTCTTGTAATGAAAAAAAACAAGAGTATATCATCAAAAAGAAATGTTCACCATATTACCCACTTCCATTAAACAGCCTGGAGTCACTTATTTTACTGCTAATAAAATAATACCACATTGTGTGATTTTGAAGGGGACAAACACTATTTGAAGTGAATAAACACTAATTGCAAGCACGGGAAGGATTTGGTTCATTAAAAAAATCATAGCTTTTCAGCTTGAATGAGTCAGAGGAATGTATGTACTCACACCACCTTAACTAAGGTCACACTGTTTCCAGAAGTTTTAGCACCATCTCGTACAGCACAATGTTCCATTCCCAGATATGTCTAGTCTGCAGTCAATCATTTTAACTTTTTCGCAATGTTAACTTTCTCTTTTTGAAACCCACTGAAAGGTTTCTTAAACAAATACCTGACTAATTCTAACAAACCATATGTTAGACCCTAAGGGCAGCCAAAGACGACACAGCAGAGCTGTCTGAAAAGTTACTAGATACTATAGTCTGCACAGTTGGATGGCTGAAACCTGCAGATCATGCTAATTAAAGGAGGAAAAGGAAGAGGTTGAGAAAAACAGTTAAATGATATTTCTTCTAACAATAAACAGATTCCAGCTATAACAACCTCTTTTAGGGAAACGCAACTTTCAGTAGGACACTACCTTGAGAGAAACTGTCATTATTTCCCTTTCTTGGTTACTAACCAGTAATTTGCCACTGGGAAGGCACAACCCACTAACCCAAGCCAGTAATTTGTCACAAAGCATCACAGACTTTCTTACTAGCTATCAGCACGTAGCCCATTGATTTCATTACTTACAAGAGGGAGCCCCTACCCAGGACAAGGAAAATCCAGGAAAATTCTACATGTCAGACATTGTCTGGGTGTGAGCAATTCCCAATAGTGCCATCTTGAAGTCAATCCACATTTTCTTGCTCTAAGAAATTAAAAAGTGGTATTTTCCTCCAAATTATTCATGACTGACTTTGAGTCAATAGTGGATTCTAAGAACATGTCATTATGAGGTCATTCATCACTGGATGAAATATGAAGAGAAACTCTCCTTGGAACTAATCTTTTCTCACCTCCAACCCCCAGAAAAATTCCTATTCATGGTAAAAATGGCATCATCAGAAATGGTCTCTGTGTAGGTAAAACAAATTACAAGAAATTACAGGGACTGAGATGTTCTGTTTCATATTTTTGAAATACATATCATATTGCCCTTCTACGTGATAATCCTTTTCAAGAGGATCTAAACAAGACCAGGTCATCACAGATGATTCAATGCCTAAAGGTGAAGGGAAGAGCTTAGTGGGATTTTTTTTAAAAGCAGATGTGTGCAATTCTCATCAACATCAGTGTTTCTTAAGGGTAAATGTTGGCTTAAACCTTTGCAAGAATAGAAATATTAAAAAATCCTCACCAAAACACACACATACACAAAAGAAAACAAAAACCTCAAAACAAACAAATCCAAAAAACAAAAAAAAAACCAACAAAAACAAAACAAACAAACAAAAAACAAACAAACAAAAAACTTGGAGAATTGTCTTTATTAAAGTTTAGCCTAATCATTTATACAATTACACATATAAGGCTGAGCACTCCTATATCTTATCAGATTGGAGTAATAATGAGGAAGCTTACAATAAAATACTATTCTACTGAATGTAATTAACTTATAAAATACAACAAACCCAGGAATGAAACATAATTATGACCATGATCTTCCCCAATTACATCCAAATACCAAAGAAAAGATCCTTAAGAAGAAAATATAGTTATTGCAATTATCTTCTCTCTTTTAATACTCCTTCCATCTGTATTGGCAAATTAAGCCTGAATAGAAATACAAATTCACGTGAAATTACTTAAAGAAACATCGCTGATGCTACTTTCCAAGTATTTTGCTTAGATGCATTATGATTCTGCTCACACATAAAATTTTGAAATAAAATCCTTAGTTCTCAGATTACTTCTTTATAATTTTCATAGCTCACATACTTAGATCTGTGTGATAAACACGCTAATTAAAAGTTTACACCAGTATGTGTGCAACTAGAACCTAATGAGTGTTACCTATATATAAGACATCAATACCCAAAAGAGAAACATATCGTCATAGCACTCAATGTTCCTCTCTTTGACCATATGATTATTTTAAACTGAAGACCTTCTGTGGTTTAGTGTAAGACCACTCAATATATCTAAATATTCAGCCTGAGTATATGTAACACTATTGCTTCAATGCACTGTAGAATGAGATTGAACAGTCCACTCGCAATGCAGTGTGTTCAAGTTGTCATTAATCCAAAGTAAATTAGACAAGGTCATACATCAGTACTTAAGTGGAAGGTTTATCACTTTTGATTTTGTTCCCTGCAACTTCCTGCTCTCTTTTTGCTAAAATTTACATGTCCTGCATTTTACATGAATCCTGCATTGATCTCACATTTAAAGGAAAAGGTCTTTCAGGATACTCAAGTCCTTCATACATCTCATTAGCTCCATTTAGATTCACTATGTACACTTTTCCACTTGCCACAGCTGTATATAGCACAAAGTAAATTTTGTCTGTGAAAAGCCTTTCTATGAAAAGGTGGGGAGAGGGGCCATGAGCCTCAGATGTTCCCTGCACAAGCAAGCAGTCCCAACATTTTCTCAGACCAAGCATGAAAAAGCTGATAAAAGGAGCTCCCCCACATGAGGGGATGAAGAAGAGCCATCAGCACACAAACCCTCCCTAGCAATCAGGTCAGCAGCAGCCTGAGATCAAAAAGCACGGAGCATACATTCAATGGATGCTAAATCTGGACCAATTTTACTTTCTGAAACAAAGCATCTGGCTTCTTAAAGATGTATGTCTTTTGTTAAAGGGGATTTTTCAAAAATTAAAGTGCTGAGGTTCACAAAACTTTTTGGTTACATGTGGAAAATGAACTTGTCTTTTTCAGAAAGCTGAAGTTTTAAAACAGCATCTTTAAAACAACATCTGCAATAAGGGATATTTTTGGGATTTTCATTCTGAACTCCAGCCTTGGGACACAGAGATGCTTATTTTTTTAATGTTTAATTAACTGGATTTGGGTGATTTTTAAACAGAACAAGTAAATTCATGTTAGGTGAAATCAATTGGTGATGTGTTGAATGAGTGGTTAGTTTGTAACATACAGCATTTTTATACCTAAATGAAGTTTCTTTTTAATAGAGTAAACGAAGAGAGAACCACTTAAATCCCAAACATATTTAATTAAAATAGGGTAATTATTGTACAGCTATATTTGAACAGACAATATAGTTGCAGCAATTATCTGTAATTATGCAACTCCAATCAGAGAATAATGGAGGTTTCAATGTCACTAAGCACTATAGGGATAATTACTCTTTCCATTATTCTGATGGGCACATAATTAGCAACTTTAGAAAAAAAATCTTCATGGGGACATAACAGCCATACTTTAAATACAGGCTGCTTGGGAATGATCAAGGTATTCTGTGCAAAAAGAAAAAGTAGCATCCTCAATTAGTTCCAGCTGAACAGTCATTACTTCCCAAAAAAAAGAGCATTTATTTCATGGCCACGATAAAGATACTCAATCATGTTTGAATACAATACTATGCTTACTGAATGAGACTTTAAAACAGTAGTATGTAATAATTTAGTTGAAAAGCCTTAGATAAAAACCTCTCCTCTAACAGAGGATATCCAGGTCCAGAAAAGCCGTGCAACCATGGATTCATCTGGATCTCTAACTGGTTCTTAAATATTATATTCTTGGTCTGAGGAGGAAAAGATTTGAGCCAAAGCACACAGTTGCTTCAAACATGTAACTGAAAATCAGATGGAAAAGAGAGCAGAAAGTCTGGTGACAGTACTAACAGACAGTACTCAAGAGATAAACATAATTTGTCTCACAAATTTCTGTATGCAGTGTCTCCAGATTGTCAGTTGTCTGTCATTCACCTTCAGTATTACACAGAAACTGTGGTGTTACAAGAATGGATGTATCTAAAAGCTAGACATCACCTCACATTTCAGTCTGTTGCTCAATCTGCAGCACTGGACATGACTTATTTTGTAACAGACTGTTACTTCTGCTGGCATGGTCATGGCCATACCAAAAAGAACAGACACTTTCAACCAGCTGGACATGGCCATGATATCACCTGAGAGCTGCCAGCAAGCCTGACAGTTCAGCACCCATCACCTCTATTGACATTACCAAACACTGCTGAGTTCACCTGCTGCCTGCTTGTTGGGAATGCCCATGAGATCACCTTTCCACATACTCTTCCCAGTCACCTGTGACCACTGTGGTGTCCCAGCTAACTCCCAGATTGGTTGCATCCTATTTTAGGCATATTGCTGACTCACCTAAGCCAGGGAGCCTCGGTTTTCTGCTCAGTCAAACAGGGAAAGGAAGGTGTCTCTAGGTGAGGTCTGGTAGGTTGAGTTACCCCTTGGGTTTGTCCCACTCCTACAGCTAAACTGCCAGAAGTTAACTCAGCTGCATGCCTGAAGCTGGATGGGATGACTCCAGACATAAGAGGAGATCAATCTTCTCTGCTGTCCATCCTTAGCAAGGGTGGCACAGCAAAAAAAAGGGCTGCCCAGTCAGGATTGCCATGACATCACACTATTTCTCACCTAGCACACAGTTCAAAGCTTCAGGAAGACTAAGAGCTGCTGTTCCCAAACGCTAGCAAATTTTTCCTTCTTTTCTGATGCCCTATGTGTGGGACATGAAAGACACCCCACAGACACCCACTCATTCCTTGGCCAAGCCCTAGGGATTCTCACTGACAGCACTGACAGCATTCTCACTGACAAGGAGTATCTCCTATCTATACAAAAACTTGGTAGCTACAATACTTGAAGTTCTGTTCAGGAAAAGTAATGTGGTTTTAGAGGGAGTTAATGAGATTTTTAAATGGTAGTCAATTCTAGGCAAGGCCCTGACAAGCTCCCAGTTTTTATCTTTTATGAGTGGTATAATCTTTTCTGCTAATTTTCAGAACCAGAAGCCCACCTAAGATTCCAAACAGAGGCTTTCATGCACAAATATTTTGGAGTGTGAACTGGAATAAAAATACTAAAATTTTCTATGGCCTAGACAGAAATCATATGGTAACACAGAAAATATATTTATGGGGGCAAAAATGATACCATTCTTATATAGCTGCAGTTATAAGACCTGAAAAAGATTAATGCTCCATTTTGTAGGGTTGAAAGTAAAGGTGTTAGAAGCCTCTTTTCATGTTTTCCCTCAGTGTTTAGATTTAAAAGAAAATTGAGGAAACATGGTGTTTTTAAGAGAGACTACTGAGATTTTCTCCTAGACTAACAGCTTTGCTGACACAATATGTATTTGGATTCCAGACTTGACAAAGATCACATTCTGATTGCAAGGCTTAAAAGACAGTCTTGGCCCGATCCTGGTCCTCTGCACACAGGCTGTTCATCACATATCTGCAGCCCAGTGTCATGGCCTCTATCTCCGAGTCTGGGAGGCTGGTAGCCAACTACAGCAGGTCAGCCTGAGTTGCCACCTGATGGCCAGAAAGGTAGCCAGGAGCTCCAGGGACACGAGGAATATGTTCCAGCTGCCACTTGGTAAAACCCTGCAGAAATGCATAATCCCTACTGGCAGCTTGTGCTCTCTTAAGGTATTTCGGCCATTTTGAACTAAAATGTAGAAGCAAACAAATTCTATCACAAACTTGCCCCTTACAACTCAATCCATCACCTCTTTGCTAACAGTGAAAAGTGTCCTGCAGTTTTCTCATTAGGCCAATACTTTACTGGCTATGCAAGATGCAGTGAAGAATACTTTCTACATTTGAGCAAGGCTTTCCCAGCAAATGCTTGATCATTGTGCCATATGAAAGGTGCTGTAGCTTAATCAAGACTTTTGACTCCCATGGTGATTAGACAGCATGAGGAAGGCCGAAGTTTCCCAAAGAGACAGTCTGCATCCATGCAAGGAAAAAATGTTCTCAATATGTTCAGAACGAAAATTGCAATGACATCTGCACGCTACTGGGTCAGACTTTGCTTATTATATGGTATAAAAATGTCTTCTTGTATTAGGTTTTATGACAACTAGCCATTGCTTGAATGGATTACAAACATCTCTCCTGGAACAGGATACCAATTGTTGCCTCTTTGCATCATTTCAATAACTGTGCATTATTCAGAATAATGAACAATTAGGATAGGAACTTCAGATTTTTTCTGTAGCAAATATATTTTTCTTCTATGTTCATTCTACACAGTTTCCAATTTCTTGTTTTAATATGTTTAAACTTTTGTCTAAGATGGTTGAATTATTTCTCTTCCTAGTAGTGCTTCCTTTCTATAATTTTTGGGGGAGAAGGGGAGTGATGTCACAACAACTCTATTGATCCACATTCTTTACTGATATATTAGCACTTATCTTTCACTTTTTTCCCCCAAAAGGCTGTGCTATTTCATTGCCCCTATTTCCTTCTTTTTACTTTCTATGATTTTTTACTTAATTTAGTTCTGAACTTTGAATGGTTTCCCTTTTGAAGTAGACTCTAGTTAGTCCTTTTATTATTTGTAGGATTTGTCATAATGTTAACTAACAAAAGCTCATATTTATTCCGCGGCATTACAGAGGTAGTTTTCAATGTCAACATTACCTTCATCTCTCCCTGTGCCTCCGGGCATATAGTGTACAAACCATTTGGGGTTAAAAAAAGAAAAAAAACACCACCAAAGAAACCCCACAACCACCACCACCACAAAACAAACAAAAAAACCAACACATTTCTATTGTCCTACTCTGTAAACAGTTCAAAACCCTGACAGAGAAAAATGCAGCAAGAGAGAGCTCTAGAGGCCCTCTCCCGCATTGCACCAACTCCCACGTATATACACACACATACACTGAATGCATGCCCTATCTCTTTTGTACATCTGACATACAGGAAGCTTACAAAACACTCCAGCCATAAGCTGCCATTATATGACATCCCACACTTTGTTCGGCTACCAGATGCAGGTTTGCTTAGTTCTTTGAAATGAAGGAGGCAGAGGAGTGTTTTGCTTGGATCTTTCTTTGGAAGATAGTGATTTTTGATTACAAAAAATAGACCTGAGTCAATCCCTATAAAATAAGAAAAGCATCATTACAGTAAATTCTGGACAAGCTCTGTAGTCTTCTGATTTTCCTAAAATTTAAAGAAATCACAAAACCCACAACACTTTTTCAGTTCAGGTGAGAAGCACATGGTTGCAGCAACTACACTTACCAAAATCCCTTTGAGGTAAGCTTTAAGTAGTTAGCAGGAAGAAAAAGCCTTTATAAGAGATCCCAAACTCTTACAGATCCCTGTATTATTATACATAATACAGGCATTATCAGGTACCACTGGAGTTTATCTTTCCAAGGAACTGTTGAGCCATCTGGCAGAAGGTAGCTGAGGAGCTTCTGGGAAAGGAGCCTCCTGTACCATACCCATGCTCTGAGGATGAAAACTATGCTACTGTGTACCTGACCATCAACCTGATCATCACTATATGCAAAACAAGGGCTAAAATACTACTAATACCCAAGATCAGAGACTGTGCTGTACCACAAACACAGGTCTGTTTTACAGGGACTTTTATCTCAGGTTCTGGAGTTTTCGTTACTTATGAACCAAAATTTGCCTTTCTAATTGGAAGAAGTCCCCAGGCAGATGTATCCCAGCTCAGTGACTGCCTCAGGGCACCTCTCTGGTATCACCCCAGTAACTCTTGGAGTCTCTTTCCCTGTTGCTCCTGAAGGAAGAGGGCTACGGGCATGCCTGCCAGTTCCCAAAGCAACACTTCCTCTTAGAGAGGGTCAAGATGTCTCAGACACTCGCGTGACGATGAGCTAAGCCAAAGGACAAGAGCTTAATTACAGAAAGAACACCGATTTGTTCAAAGCCCATAGTGTTTAAACCCATCCCTGCCTACAGCCTGTCCTCCAGGCTGTTCAAATCATGTTCTTCCACAAAAACTTAGATACAAGTCGTATAGAAATCTTTTCTGTGACATATAAACTTTTTGTTCCGCATTTCTACCTTACATAATAGAAGAGCATATTCCCTAACATCTGTCAGTTTTAACACTTTAAATTCCATGGTAAAATGAAAACGCATTCATAGCCTTCAGAAATAAAACCATAAGGATCTCACAAGCGGACCTCAACATAAGCAGGAATGTTTGTCATTTTCTGACACACCTATAAACACAGATAATGTGTGTGGGGAAAAAAAACAAAGGACCAAATTCTGGCCACACCCAAATCTATACTGAATGTGAGATTGCAACAATAAAAATGGCCACATTTTCTCTGTTTAACTTATATATGTGCATATTGTATTATCTTATAACTTTAATAACCTTCTTAGCTACATTCTATTTTAAATACCAGACTAGTATAGGTATGGAACCCCATATAAATCAGCAGAACAACTTTTCTATGAGAATTATTTAACTGCTATTGATTACATGAAGCCATACACAGATGTAGGGGAAAAAAACTGTTCACATATACGGCCATCTCAGCTAGATGCACCATACAAATCATCGTGTCTCTGCAACATCCCTCTTGCTTGTGGCAACTGAAAAATCAATGCTTGTCTTTAAGTAGGCTCTCCTCAACACTCAGCTGCCAGGGTCAAGGTGATTTTGCTGGGATTCTCCTTTGCCAGCCTCCTTATACTCTGAGATCAGCTCCTAAGAGGTAGGTGGATTTTTTCCTCCCCAACTTTAACCCTTTTCTGAAAATCCTCTCTCTTTCACTTCTTCCCCTCCAGAACAGCTATTTGCAGTGTCCTTCAGAGACCACATTAAAGCTCTTAAATCTTTCCTGCATTTCTTTCTATTGACCACTCTCAGATGGTTAGCCCCAAAATTCACAAAGGATGAATCAGACTCTAAAATACCATGAAACAACAACTACACAAAGCTTAAAAATAACTGGTGTAGTTTGGGGATGTTTTCTGCTTGCTCTGAATACGTGTGCAAGGTCCTTATGGCACTGAAACTCTCTAACCTTTTAGTGAGTACAGAAATCTTGGCTACTGATGCAGTTCCCTCAGCAGAATCCCCCAAGGGGGAAATCAAACCCCTTTGGGTTTGGCCATAGAATAATAGAATGGCCTGGGTTAAAAGAGACCCTTTCACTGGACCAGGTGGCTCAGAGCTCCATTCAACCTGGCCTTGAACATATGAGACATCCACAGCTTCTCAAGGCAACCTCTTCCAGTGCCTTACCACTCTGACAGTAAAGAATTTCTTCCTAATATCTAATCTAAACCTACTCTGTTTTAGTTTGAAGCTTTTCCCTCTTGTCCTGTCACCACATGCCTTTGTAAATAATCTCTCTCAACCTTTCTTGCAGGCTCCCTTTAGGTACCGGAAGGCCACAATTAGGTGACCCCTAAGCCTTCTCTTTTCTCAGCTCTTTTCCTTACCTCATGGGAGAGGTAAGAGGTAAGAGGTTCCATTCCTCTAATCATTTTGGTGGACCTCCTCTGGGCTTGCTCCAACAGGCTGATGTCCTTCCTGCGCTGGGGACCCCAGAGCTGGATGCAGCACTCCACGTGAGGTCTCACAAGAGCAGAGTAAAAGGGCAAAATCCCCTCCCTCGACCCGCTGGCCACGCTGTTTTTGATGCAGCCCAGGACACATTTGGCTTTCTGGGCTGCCAGTGCACATTTCTGGCTCATGTCCATCCTCTCATCCACCAGCACTCTCAAGTCCTTCTCAGCAGGGCTGCTCTCAATCTCTTCAACCCCCAGCCTGTGTTGATACCAGACATTGCCCCAACCCAGGTGCAGCACCGTGCACTTGCTCTTGTTAAACCACACAAACTAACCATGGCCTCAGTTGTTGAGCTTGTCCAGCTCCCTCTGGATGGTATTCCGTCCTTCAGGTGTGTCAACCACAGCACTCAGGTTTGTGTCATCTGTAAATTTGCTGAGAGTGCACTTGATCCCTTCGTCTATGTGAATAATGAAGACAGCACCTATGCACAGCAAGAGTCCCACAGGCACCTTCAGGGCTGACCAATCATTAGATTAAAACAGCTTTGAACTGGACAAAACTCAAACTGGTCATCTGCCTGTGAAAGACTCCATGGCTTGCTTAGCTGGGAGCTAAGATGGAGCACTGCAACTGAAATTCCAATGACCTGCTGTCCTCTGCCTCATAGGGACAGAGGGAGAACAGCTTTTCTGGCAGCGCACGTAAATCTTCACAGCTTTTCAAGGTTTCTTGCAATTGTCAACACTGAACTTCTCAAGCTTTCCCAGTCAATTCTATGGAGGAAGAGAGGGCTGTTCTGATCAAAAGAGCAATGCTGCCGGCCAATAGTCAATAACATTTTTGGATGAAGGAGCCTCCTAACTGATCTATTATCCATTTTGCCGTGTTAAAAAGGTTGGACAACGCCATGTCCATATGTGCAAACAAGGTGTGCATTGTGTGGGTTGGTTAAATAGTCCCAAATATGCGATGCCAAAAAAGCTAGGAGGAAAAAAAAACCAAACCACACTCCAGCAAATGAGCTTAAAAGAAGGTTAATAATGGTCAGCTTGAAAGCCATAAGGAATGCCCTAAAAATATAACCAAGAACTGTGGATGCTGTCTCAACATATAAGCACCAAAAAATTACTCACATGAGTCTAATTACATGTGAAACAGCTTGTATATATCTAGTTAAAAATAAAAAAAGCCCAAAGGAAGCTCAAAAAAGATTAAGCCTTAATTCAGTCATATGTATTCATTTATTTGGGAAAATATCCCTTACAAAAATTAGACTCCATAGTCATAACAAAAATTAATGCAGAGAAATGTTTGTGCATTATATACATATATATTATTCTCTTAAGTAAAAGTAACTTATTTGAAGTAACTAAAGTCTCACTTTTCATTCTAAAATTAATTAAAGGAAAATCCAAGTACTCAAGTTGTTTAATAAACACAGTAAGCAATGTCATGGTCAAAGAGA
This sequence comes from Pipra filicauda, assembly GCF_003945595.2. Taxonomy (NCBI): domain Eukaryota; kingdom Metazoa; phylum Chordata; class Aves; order Passeriformes; family Pipridae; genus Pipra; species Pipra filicauda. The sequence goes on along the minus strand of NW_024104468.1, from coordinate 708,912 downwards.
AAAACGAACAGGGTTTTTGCTGAAAATGCATCGAGAGGAAATAAATAGCTTTCTGGATAAGTAATAATCAACAGCAAACTGCAATGCCATTATGCTTTACAAAGGATAGAGTGGAATGTGTGGAAAGATTAGAACAAAAAAATAAAGAAAGCTGTAAAAAACCCAGATACTTGACAGAAGAATGAGAAAAGGACATGGTTCGGCGTTCTGCAAAAATGATTCAAATAAATCTATACTTTGGCAAATAGGAAAAGGAAACAGAAAAGATGCAATAAAATCCAGTTATTTTTCTTGGCATTTCATTTGACAGCAATAATATCTAAGGTCATCTCTCATATAAACTTACCCTAAGTAGAAACATTTTGCTTCTGTTTACATTGAGATTGGACAGTAAAGTCATTATAGTTTGTTCATGTGGTGGTGTTCTTTATCTTGTATGGCTCCTCACAAAGTAATACATTTTATAATTGGAGAAAGAAAAACCAGATTTGTATAATACCAATGAGTGTTATAGGTAGCAAAGACAATTTTACTGGCTTATAAAAATTGAAACAGGGAGATGGCCATAAAAAATATAAAACTTTGCCAATGAGTTCATATTATACACAAGAATACAAAACTCTCAGGATACTAACTTCAAATCATCATCTCTGTCTCCTACTATACCGTATCTTTGGCAAGGCTTATGAACAATGTTTCCATCTCTCAAAACTCTTAGGTTCCCCATGTGAACTTTGACCATTTTTCAAAAGTTTCCATTAGCCTTCAAATAAAAATCAGATAGTAGGGTTCTTTTACAGAGTGAGTAAAGGGTGTTCTCATAGGAATCTTTATACCTATATGCGTGTATGTGTGTGTGTGTGCGTATACATACACGTACACACACAGGGAATTAGTTTGAAAGCATTTTTGTCCAGGAAAAATGGAAAAACACCCTAAAATTTTTTGAGGGATAGGTGCTATGTGGTTTGAGCTTTACAGTACCATTACCTGAGTTCCAAAAAATGATAATGTTAGAAAGATGTTCAAGTAATCACTCTAAAAGCTTGACTGTAATTATAAAATACAATATCCCTACACCTTTTGATGTTGTCCTTTCTGTTTTTTTCAATACATTGAGGATGACACTAATAATGTCAAAAATATTAATGCATCAGTCTCACGCAATGTATGTTTGCCATGTTCTGTATCATGTTAAGAGCAGGAATGAAGGCACTGATCTCTATTAAAAAAAGTTCTTTCAGCCGAAATTCAGATCAAAATGTTACCGCTTATAATACAGTACCACCATTAGAATAAAAAAACAAGCCTAGGTAACTGCTGTGACAATAAGCAGAGTAAGACTGTATTTTATGTCCCCCTTCATTACAAATCCATTTGGCATCCATTCTAATTGCCAGCCTATTCTCAGAAAAAAAAATTTATTTGGTGGGTTGGTGTATGTCATGTGTGCATTGTACATTTATAGCACTTCCATTGTAATTCAACATTAATTATATTTCACATTATGTACTGCATGATGCTGCCATATGAAATGGTTCAATTCTGTAAATGAGAAAATTAAGCTCACTTTTGTCTGTTCTAATCCCATTTTACTCTTATTACACTTCAGTATCAGAACTCTCCTCTTTTGTTATATTACCAAATCCACAAACACACGAAACACAGCTCTTTCACACAGAAGAGCAAAAGCTTTAACAACCTTTAAAAAAGAAAAAAAAAAAGTCCCAAACAAAAAAAACTAATTTTCAGCAATTCCGTATCACTTTAATATATTTTCCTACTTCTGAATTCTTACTAGGCTCATAAAACACTAATTGAGAGAAAAAATGGAGCACTAGTTTCCTGTCATCATAGATATAGAAATAATAAACATGCATGACAGGAGATTATTGGTCAATGATTTTAAAAAATGTGTCACTTCATGTATACCCTGACCTCTTCTCAGTCAGTTTGACATTTGCTCAGAGATGACTAGTGTTTATCTTCCCATAGTTGTGTTTATCACAGAAACATAGCATAAAAGAAAAAGACAAAAAAAAAAAGGACAGTTAGAGGGTTTTCATCTTTTGTTGAGTCATAGAGAGCTATCCCTACTGAAATAAACCTGATTATTAGTACAAAATAAAGAAATTAAAAATGGAATAGTACAGTGGAAGATACACATATATTTGTTGAAAAAAATATTTTAAAACATCAGAATGCTTTTTACACTTTCTCTGATGCCTCACAATTGACAGAATTTATAGAGGTTTGATCCTTTTGTAGGAACTTCTGTTGCTTGACTTCATTTCACCAGTACACCAGGTGACCTTTCCAGAGATCCTCTGGAAAGGCATTTTTGAAGCCTTAGGTGCTTAGGGTGGACAGACAGGTTGAAAACCCAATTATGTTCTTCAAACAATTTACTAGGCAGTCCTTCTATCAAATATTTATGTCAAATGTGACACTTCTCAAACAGAGGCTAAAGAGCCCATGAAGATACGGGGGGGGGGGGGGGGGGGGGGGAGGAAAGGAAAAATAAGAAAATATGAACAAGACAGGAGCTTTAAGACCACCCAGATTCCCTTAATCCACGAAGCCTTTCTTGTCCACCTTTGCTGACCCTTTGAGCTAGACTTTCCAGAAACTTTCTAGGAAATAAGGCAGAGAGGTTAATGCCACTTGTTTGCTCATAAACATTCTTCCAGAATAGACACATGATTGAACAGGATGCACAGGTCTTTAGTTTAAGAAAAGTATTGGGAATATCAGACAAATTATTTCTGTACCTGTAAGCAGGTGTTACTGTATCCGATTTACTACAGTTTTAGAGTAGAATCTCATGAGATGTTACTTGACTCTGTGGGAAAGTTGCCCATACTAGACCAGAGGACCAGATCTTGTCTTCTTCAGTGAAAGTGGGAAAAGCTACATTCCCATATGTAATTGGTTATCTTCAGTAGCTAGTTGTCACATCCACACCAAGAAATCAAAGGATATGATGACTCATGGGAGACCCCAGCTACAGACCCCTCAGGCCACTTAGGCAGAGAAGGCCTAGATGGGAACTCCGTAGTCTTTCCTCAAGAGCTCGGCTGATCTGCCTATTTCCCTTCAACAGAAACAGGGTCTTTCTCTATTGTTTCTCTATTTAGATAAGCAACCAAAGCCTTCATCCAATTTCCATGGGCTTGGAACCTTACAAGTAAGTGCTAAAATCTTACAGACTGTAAACTGCTTGTGGTTAAGACCCTTAAGGTACATCCCACTGACCAGCTAAAACAGAGAGACAAGAAGTCCATACAGCAAGCTCCTCCAGAGCTAGACATGATCATCTATGTCCTGAACTGAAAAATGATAGCTACCTAGGCCAAAGTAGTACCTTTATAAGCCATATTTTCATGAGTAGTAGTTTAGCCATGCTATTTTCTAGCTAGAAGAAAGTGGTAGCAAGGAATCTATTCCTGCTTTTTATACACAGACTCCACAACAGTCTAACACATGCTGAAAGTGTCAACCTGTGCCACAAAAATTGGGAACAAATCTGGGATATCTTTAGGTAAAATACCCAGAAAATATATGTGTGCATAACAGCTGTTTAACAGAAGTTTTCTGAAGGTACTCCAACTGTAATAGGTAGAACATTCCTTCTAAATCTTAGACAGTATTAAAACGTTAAACCTTCAGGTTCCCATACAAAAAAATCCTATAGGTAGATGCTTGTAGTTTCCAGGTCATTTTCTCAAAGGAATAACCTAGAGTGCCTCAGTAAAGTGATCATTTACTGCATCCAGGAAACATTATAAATAAGGTGAATGATTTTTTAATATTATAGATAACTTTCAATAAAATCTCCTAACAATACTGCTCCAGTTAATTACACCATTCCTGGACATGTTGATGTCACCATATATTTAAATATAGGGTTTCAGTAGAAGAGTCATGTTTCTGAAACTTTATTGTGCATCTATAAAAGTTTCATGTTGAATTACTGGATTTTTAGTGTAATTATAGTATGTCAATTACATATTTATAACAGCATTACAGGGCTTGAGAACAGAAACTGCTGGCATTCTCTGTCTAACACTTCAGAATTAGTCAGATAACCTTCAGCCGGGTATCTCTGCACACAGGAGCACTGCAGTCCTGGAGTTGAGACTCAGACAAAAAAGAATAAAATCTGTAGCCTTTATTCAAAGGACTACAAGAATCAGCATGCCACACACACAGCTAAAACTTGTTATGCATGGATCAGTCACTAAATCCATAAAGATTTATTCAATATTCTTCCTTTACAGTCAGAATTTCTTATGCCATTTCAGAAACCATGACTGTGTCCTGGACCTGTACCAAGCTTCCTGAGCACAGCAGCCTACCCTATGCTTTGTACGTGCAATCTCAAGAGTATCCTGTGAAGGTCTAATGAATCTCCTCATCACTGTTCTCTCTGAGCCAAAATCAGACATTGTAGTAGCAAAGATTTTTACTGCAGTCAGAGGTTACAGATAAGTTAATAATACAAAAGACCAATACTCTATAAAGACAGTATAGGTTTGGGATACTGCAAACGGATACCATATCATCTCATCAACCCTTTTAAAATTTACTTGACCATTCAGTTTGGTTTAATATAGATACAATTGTTAAGTTAGATAAAAATGAAAAAAATCAGCAAGAGAATATAAATTGCAGAAGTCTTCCTTTATGGCAGCTTACGCCTCAGTCCCTTTTCATATAATCAAACTAGTCTTGTCAGAATTTGTCACTTAGTATTTGCAATAAAATTTCTGGTTATGATAATGTTTGTCCTCTATTATCCTTAAGAACATTTTCAGAGGTGCTGCTCTAAGGATCTGCAGAAGACCTGACATTTAAAAATCAGTCATTTGATATTTGGAATGACTTAGAATTATTCTAACTCAAAATAAAGGTTGTGTATGCATGAAAGTGCACAGCCTTTCTTCGCGACACCTCTATCTTTCTTACCTTTTTTCTGAGCCACAATATTTTTGGTACTTGAAGTCCTGTAATAGCAAGTTCACATTCAAGATTTAACCAATGTCAGTGAAAGAAGTGTTAATTGCTTCCAAGTTACACTATCTGTTGGCTGTTCAACTACATTTGCTACACACTGATATGTGAAAGCCCAGACTGCAAGACAGTTCACTGCAACACCTCCAGAACCTTGCAAAGCCTGTTTGGATATAACATTAATTCACCAGAAGCTGGTCAGTTCTGGACTTCCATTCGTTTTAGTATTTGTCAAAAGTAGTTTTTTAATAAAAGTTCAATCCTTCCAGTGGTTTAAAAAACAGAAAAGCACAGTTATGCCCATTGTACAGATCATATATTCAAGCCTCAGATAAACATGACCTGTACAATTGCACCAAGTAGATCAATACCAAAATGGGAAAAGAACTTTCTCTCCTTATTTTGACCAGTGTGATATTCAGTGAACTGTCTTGCCACTTTTGAGTTATTTCAAGATTTACCATTGTCATTTCTAGTATCCCAGTTTAAAACACCTACTTTAAATGCATTTTATGAAAGCATAAGTAACATTAACGTGAAATTGAAAGAGATTTTTTTTTTTGAGAGCAGAAAGAGCAATACACTAATTATTACTTAAGACCACTTCTCAGACAAAAGGCAGAGAGAACTGCCCAGCTTCATATTTAGTCTTCTCATACTGGAAATTTGCCAATTAAGACTTTTCTTCCTTGCATTATTCTAAGATTCCTTTAAGAGACAACCTAATTAGCACAAGGTCTCCAAATGGGATGACAATTTATGCTGACAGTTAAATGCTGAGTTATTCTTGTTTCTCAGCTTTAAAAAAATGGGAAGAACCAGAGTGGTAATGATAATTTCATATTATATAAGATAAAGTGAATTATTATGCTCACATTTGCTCTTCAGGCATAGACCATAACACATCTTGTTTCGAAGTCAGAGCCATTTTAAATCAATTGCAGGGCATTTCAATCAATTGCCCAATATTGCCACATTTGGCAACAAGCATTGCCAACACATTTTTTCTCTCTCTACTCTGCTTTGAAAGTCAAAGCAATCACAGAAAGGAAGTTCACAGGTAGCACCCAATTTCAGAAGAGGGCATAAGTCATCCCATGATGAGCTATTAGATGGACTGCTGGACTACTTTTGGTCAGTTAGGTCGAAGCTATCTGGTTTGGTCTGCAGTTATATTGCCACACTGCAGACATACCCGAGTCATCTTTCCTTGTTTAGCCTCAGGCCCTCTTATGGTGGCCACAGCAGAATACACAAAAGTACAGTTGTTTTAAATGAAAATACAATAACAGACCCTTTATTAGGATACAGAAGAACCCAGAAAGGAGTAACCTACCTGGTCTTTATAGAAATAGAGGTCAAGATTCAATGGATGAATTTTTAACAAGAGAAAAATAATCAACTTTTGTATTTTTTATTGGTTGTTTTAAACCATTGCCACTGATTATTCCAAGATTGGGCTTCTTTCTCATTATTCCTCTGAGCAGAGATAAAATAAAGCCTTCAGGAAAATACAATGCAATGGAAGAACTGTCCATGGAATACAGACATTTTCAAAATAACAAAAAAATAAAACCCAAAAAGAACCTGATCCCTATCCCTATTGTGAGCTGATTTATCAAGACCTATACAGTAAGAAACACTCAGAGAAAGATGAAAAACGCTTTTAAAGGACTATTGTTGCAATCCCAATTAAAGCAAAAACAATATCATTATACATTCCAAGAGGAAAAGTTTCCAGCTGCAATGACACACCTTTTCAGCAATCTGAAAGTGAAGCTATTTAGAAGAATGAGAACAGCTGACACTTCCCCATTGCTGTCCCCTTGATTCATGTGTCTAGATGACTCATGATAAATAAATCCACATATTTGAAATGGTCTTTTTTATAAGTCTATGAACAAACCACATTACCATACCCTGGAGATTTCAGAATTCCAGATAGACCAAAAATTTATTTCCAGTGTCCCATCTATTTTGCAAATCACTGCACCAAAACTCTGCATTATCCTGTCAGATTCCTGCAGTACTCATTTTTCTGCTGTGCTTCGGTGAACACTTCACCAGCTGCATCTTTCTGCATCAGAATAAAATGAACATGAAGAAAATTTTCAAATCATCAAAGTGGAAAAACAATTTTTCTTTTCTTCTCCACTTTTCTTTATATCCGCTTTCTCAGATGCTTGCAGAAATCAGTATATGATCATCTGATTGCAGGAGTTAAGAGACATGATGAAGCCACAGTCACTGTGGAAGAGCTTAAGCTGCCTCTCTCAGCTTCAGTTGTTCTCCTCACCACATCCTTGCTCCTTTCTCTCAGACTAGAATATAAGCACTACATTTTATAGACTGCTCTTTATTAAAAAAGATAAGAAAATTGTGCATATTGTGTATTTCAGTATTCAAAAATTTATTTGGTGTTTCTTTCCAACAATTACAAGGCAGGATCAGTCCAGAGTAGAGATGCCTTGTGTTTTTACCTGGAATAGTGACTTGCAGCTCATCAAGAGTCTGGAGCTGGCTGTGTGGCTTTTATCAAAGCCAGGAATGGCACCAAGTGTGTTCCTACAGGATTGGAAAAATTTAAATTTAGGAAGATATTAAACACCTAGTCACACTTCTCAGGTGCATTCTGATGAGAAGAAAGGCGCTGTGCAAAGTATTACAGAAGAGCCAAGCTGGACGTTCCTGGAGAAATCTTGCCATGGTACCATAACAGAGGAAGCTTTACACACACCCTTCATAACTGTACAAAGTCTTGCATGAGAGCAGGCACTAAGGAACGGAGGCACAACTAACAAAGGTTTAAACAGATCACACTTTGCAAAGGGCAGCAAAGACCAAAGCTAACAGGTAGTCTGAGCACAGCAGTCCTCCAGGACTCTCTTTTCAGTCAGAGGAAAAAAGAGCACAATAATCAGAATACAATCTAGATGCTTTCTCTTAATCAGATTACTTGTTGGTAGCTTTGTTCAACCACTTAGTGAAAGTGAGCCAAGTAATTAAGACACCAATTTCTGTCTAGCCTCTTCTAAAGTATATTTATTATTTCTTCTTCTCATAATCTTTCCCTAGTACACACCTTCCTTTTCCATATTTACTTAAACAGATTTTATCTTGTTAAGTGTTCAAGGCACTCTACACTTATGTTTGTATTTCAAAACTGCCCTGGAAATCAGTAGGATGTCAGTAGTCTCTATGTCCCGCTGAAAACAGACAGAGTGGTGAAATAACACCATTAGCTGATGACACCACACATTCAGGGCAAGTGGTGTTGCATGCAACCCTTACCACCTGGTTTGATCCATGAAGAATAGCAGTAACTGGCAAATCTTGTTGGTGTCATTAAGATGAGCCTTGAGAATTAGCCAAGCTATAGATACTACACAGAAGTATGTAATTGGTGCTTCCCTCGGGGAAATATCTTAATTTGATTAGTGTTGAACCCAAATTGTTTTCATTAGCTATTACTAGCCATGCGGGAAAAGGGCCTGCTGTGCACAGGTGGCTTGGACATCTCTTCATGCTTTCAGGACCTCTGTTTACGCCAGTGGGACAGTGGCATAAACTATTAGAGGCAGGGAAGTGATTCAAATTAATTTTCTCTGGGCTAGTAAGGCCATTTAATTTAGTCCCAGGAGATAAAACAAGAACTTGTAGCGACAAAAACATCTGAGGCTGCTGAAGCTAGGCAAAGGAGTTCAGGGCTCTTTAACAGGAGTCTGCTTGGAAGAGTTCTGCTGGCTTGGATTTTGCCATCCCAATGTGAAAGAAAAAGAAGCTTTAATTTATTTACACGTGAGTTCATTTCCTCTGTCCTACTTCATCGCCACCATCCCACTTGCAACCTCTGGGTTGGAAGCCAACTTTTTCCAGAACCCTTTTTTTCCAACCATATCCGTAAAGTCAAATCAGTCCGTACCTCTGCTACAAACACAATAGAAAATACCATGAAGATTAAGAAATATATGCCTACAGTTACAGTTTCTACTAAAACTCACTGTTCTCTGAATTTCAAAATAAAATAAAATATAAAAAAGTTTCCAAGGCAGAAATCATGACAGCTAGACTGGTTGTCTACCATCACAATCCCAGTGAAAAGTAGCTAAAATCTGACCTCAGGCTGTGGTTCACACATATTTTCAATGCAAATATGCAACTACTTTCAAATCTGCAAAATCACAATGTACCGCAGTTTTATGCAGGCCTATGTTTAGGCTTCCAGACATGTTCTCCATCTCCCACAAGTCTCATACTTTTAGTAATAACTCTGAAAAATTACTCTGATTCAAGACCTGGTATCTTCCACTACTCATAGTTTTCATAGTCCCTCAAGCTCAAATTCTCCTTTACCTCTGGATGGATTACATAATTTCAACTGATAGCAAGAGGATTAATGTTATAGGATAGAACTGGAGTTGAAACTATTTACAAAATCAAGTCCAGCTGGGGAGCTTAGCCCTTAAAAATGAAGCCAGACATCAGACAAGCAAACTTCAGAAGAAAGAAGCCAGAAGACACTGCAACAGAGCACCCATGCCAACATTCTTTAGTGTTGCAATATTTTAGCTTTCTGTTACTTTAAAAAATATATATATTTATAAAAAAGTTATCTCCACACACAGCAATTATTTTTCATGAAAATTATATAATAAAAAATTATTTAACTGGAAAAACACTTGCTCATTGACAGAAACCGGATAAAAATACCAATCAGCTTGCCTCACCTACTGCTGCGGGAGAACTTAAGGGGCCAAGAAAGTGGCCAGCTCTTAACGCTCAAAGTCCGTTTGCTCCTTACGTATCTCTGACTTTGACTTTCCATACACTCCCTGGTCATTCCTCTTTCCTGCACTCACTCCTGCCTCCAGGAAGGGAGCACTGCTGGGAGAAAAAGCCTCTGACTCCCTGCTAGAGTTCCCCAGAAGAGGGTTTATAACCAGGAAGAACAAACCACAGTGACTTGCAGGATGGAGCCAGCTGGGCACCACACACAAGGGAAAATAGCACGGGAGATATTTTGACTTCCCTGAGCAAAATATCTCATTTCTTTTGCACCAGGCAAAGCAGCCTCTAGTGTTGCTTATACCACAAGTTATGGCACAGAGCCCAGATAGTCATTTCTACTGCTGTTGCTGCTTAAGAAGTTTCCTGGCTTCAAAAATAGGTTTATACAATTCTTTTAATGATTTCTATTAGCAAATACTCATTTATTATGAAGTCCTAAGCTAAACAAACAAGGAAGTAATCTAGTGTGCTGAAAAATAATTCTTTCACAGAATTAAAGCCTCTTGATACTACTCGTCACCATCAACCTTTCCCCTATCCCATTTTTTTGAGTTAGGGTTTCACAGTCCATTCTTATATGCCACTGAAGCTTCATCTACCTCACTGCGGGTAAATGGGGGCCATGAAGGCTTATTTGTGAAATGTGGCATTGAACTTTATTGCTATAATGCTGGGAAAGAGCACTGGAATATATTCTAGTGTCTTCTATGTTCTAATCCCTCTGTGACAGGACTGGAAACCAAGCAGAGATACTCTCCATGGAACATTACAGCACTTAAGGTAAATACACTGAGGCAGATAGCTGAATCCTGACCTCTTTTTGTACCAAGTCCTCCACTCCTTTTCTTCGTCATTATGATACTTTTACAATGACATGTTTTGATAAAGAGGAAACTTTTCATACAATGTTATTCTGAAACCTCCTTTTTTTTTGCTATTACTATATAGTTGCCATAACAACTTGATGCAATATCTTATTTAATAATAATTCTCTGCATCCTTTTTAGCATTTTAGTTGTCATGACAACAACATGGATTTTATTTCAGACCTACCTCCTCACATTCTTTCATGTGTTTTGGTTGCTTTGAATGAAATCAGACTCAGTCTGCACTAAAAAGACCAAAAAGGAATTTGATGAAGTGCCTAGAAAAGAATCATCCTTTTGGAAAAATGTTCTCACGCTGTTGTATAACGCATAACTATGTCTTTTCCTGATGTAGTCATGTTTACTTTAACAAAAAACTCAATGGAAATCTGTGTTTGAGAGCTAAATGCATAGAATGGAGCTATATAAACATCCAACATTCTGTCTAAAAATAAGCAATAGTTATAGATTAAACAAAAAGAAGATAATGGAATTGTTTAAATTAAGCTAGGTATTCTTTCAATTTGTAGCTTACAGTGAAATATTGTCTTTGACCTCTCCTGCCCTACAGCTAGGTCAGATATTTATGTTACATCAGAGTGTTAGCAAAACTATCTAAAAATATTGTTATTTTTCACTCAAATATAACATCAATTGAGAATCATTCTAAGCTTCAATGGGAAAAAAATAGAAATATTGTGGCAATCTTATACCACTCTAAACTATATGCAGTAGTGGAGATTTACTTTTTTGTGTATGTGAGATGATTGTCATGAAATAGTGAGCTAATGTAAAAAAGCTTCCAAGTCAGTGCCCCTTTTTCTGTTGAATATCAGAATTTACAAATTATAAACTGAGATTTGAAACTTACAGTATCATGAGTAGTAAATTCACATCGCTTGTATAGAATAGACAGATCATGAAGTTCACCCTGGAAATAACTGTTCATAGAGATATCAGGCCAAAGACTGAACCAGTTCTTGTCTCTTCCATTGACAGCAATACAAACTCTGTTACCTGGAACCTACTTGTCTCCTTCTGAAAAGAGTGTTACTACCTTATCACTTGAAGTGCTCTACTTTTTTCAGCTGTCTGAATTGTGAAATTCAGAGTAATATTTACATAATATTTACGAGCTGTGAAAACTTAAGATCAGCCCAAAAAGATTTCCAGCCACTTCCTACTACACATCAGAATATGCTTTATGTATCTGCAGTTCTTACAAATGTTTTCTCAACTGCAGGAAACATTTTAGCTTTCCCTGAATATTTCAAGCTTCTTTTCCCAAAATGTGAAATTCAGAGTCATCCAAAGTGCAACATGTGGTTTCTAGGCTGCAGTAGCTATAATGATAGGAATGGTGAAGCACATGTGTAGTGAGGGAGATAGAGGTTATGAATTTTAGAGACATGAATCTTAATTTCCATTTTATTGTTTCTGTGGATTGGTATCATATGTGCTGTATGCATATGCACCCTAAATCCCTCTTTAACATTTTCTTCAGATCTACTAAATCGTATTATCTGGGCATCCTACTCTGGATCTGATGTTTCTCTCTAAACATTCTACTTCAAAAGTACAAAGCAGAAGCAAAAATATAGAAAAGAAGGAGATTGTCTGATTTTCAGAAATATGGAGAAATAATTTATTTGCAAGAAAAATGCAGACAAGACTAGAACACATAGTAAAAGGATAAGGAATGGGAAGTATTGAAAAGATCAAGTATCTTAATTTTTTCCTTAGCACAAGAGCTAAGCAAAAACAACCAAAGTTAAAACACAGAATTTTTTGTCACTTATTATCAGTGAACTTAGTAGACTAAAAATTATGAATTTGGCTAAAGAAATATCTGCAATTACCGAAACAAGATGCAATAAAAGAATTATAAGTCCTTATGCTCATTTGTTAACTGCAAACCATGTGAGATTGGAAATTTCCTACTGGTAGAAATTCCCATGGATATTTACCAGCTTATACACAGAGATACATAAAAAGCATGGCAATAGTGTGCTTTGTACAAGTGCACAACATGCATTTTAGAGACAATTTAAAGAGAAACTAAATTAACATCTATCTGGTTGGAAGGGAAAGAGTGAGATAAAGGGAAGGTGAAAGTGAGTTAATATCAAAGTCTTTATAGAGAAGAGAAATCTGGTTATTTAAATCTTGCTGCTTACAATTATAAAGCTACTACATGCAGCATCTTGGCTGATTTATTAATCTTCACCTTACTCTTATCTTTCAAAATGCTCTTATCTGTTACCATTTGTGTTAAAACACTACAAAACAGCTTGCTTTGTATTTCTTTTGTGTGAATTGAGAATTTATTTAGGAAAGAGATAACATGAATGCTTCTCATTAAGAAATGCTGTTGCTCTAATTTTCTCTTAAAGGAAACATAAATGTTCATATTATTCTGAACTTTATATTGGGATAAAAGGTAATTGACAAGAACAAGTACCAGTACAAATGCACTCCCCTTCTCCTAAAACACATTTGTATTACCTTATTTTTCAAGTATCAGCACTCTTACCAATGAAAATCCAGTTTCTGTGTTACTGCTTTACTCTAGGTGATAACAATATTTCCCAAAGTCAGTTTCCTTTCAAATCATCACTTCCATTTAGTGTTTCAAATACGAATTACTACCTTTTTAGTTTATAAGAGTACAAACCTAGTTTAGTCATCACTTCTGCAAATAAATTCATGGCATAAGATGACAGAAAATATTATATGTCTTATTTTTATATATTTACATTTCAAATATGAGATTTTTGTGTGACCATTTTTCATCTCTTGCCATAGTAAATCAGCTTACCAGTTTCAATGAGTCAAAAAAAAATCACAAAAAAAAAAGAAAAAATAAGAAAGAAAAGTCTTTCCTATTTTCTTCACAAAATATTCTTACGAAATAAAGCTGAAATTCAAGTTACAGCTACAAAGTTTATATCCTTTGATTGTATTTAGTAACTAGAAGAAAATCTGGAATATCTACTGGTATTTTGCACCCGGAGGTATTAGAGTCCTGTTTCAAGTAGGTTTGCAGAGCCTGGCCTCTTAGAGTAGCCAGCTCTGAAACTGCCTTTTATAAATACCCAACAATACCAGCCTGTTGACTGCAGCATACTAGATGTCGGAGGAGGCAGTTTATAGATCTCATTTTATTTCATCACATAAAAAATAGAACTGGAAAAAAAAACCCTAGATTTTTTTAAAATAGCCAAATTTAGAAAATCTTAATTATCCATAAGCACTTACATATGTTTGTGCATGTGGGTACTTTCTGTATGTGGAAAGAACAGACAGGACATCATGCCTAAGAATAAGAGGCTAACTAGTCCTGCCTCCTGCAACACCCTAGTTCACTTTAAAGTGTTTATTATCAGAAACAATGCAAAGCAATTGGGGAGGGGAGCACACAATGAGTAGGTGAGTTCGCTATAACAAACAGCTGTAATCACTCAACAGCATAGCTTGTCTCTATAGTCAAGACAATATGGTCTTCCATACCACACTATGATCTTCCTCTAAAATTTCCCTCTTTGGACATGAAGCACATCACAAGTAAGAAGGGGGGCAAAGAGGCTCTAGAAAGTAACTTCTGCAGGTGACTTAGGTACTCAAGTCCTAAGGAGCTGCCTACATATTTTCTGGGCTGTTCTAAATTGTGTCAGCCACAATAAGGTCCAGCACAACAATTTGGCAAGTGGAGATTGCCAGAATGCAATAACCCTTTACTTTCCAACTCTTCTTGACACCTACAACTCACTGGAGTATACCTCAAATACAGAAAAAAATTATAAGTCACCTGCTTAGACAATCTTTATTGCAGAATTTTGCTGCTGTAGAGGCATACAATGAACCCAGGAGTGCCAGAGACTCAGGGTAGTTTCTTCGTAACACTGCTTGACAACTGCTGAACCAAACTGCTGGAGATAAAAAGGCACAGAGTCCTACTCCTACTCAACCAGAACAAAACCAAAACAATTACTTCAAAGGCCCTGGGTTCCAGTGATGGCAAGACATACTTTTGAAAAATGGAAGCAGGCATGTGCTAGGCATAAGAGGAAAGAAGAGGGCCACTTTATGCCTGAGGAACACATCTGAAGAAAAGAAGGTGCATGTGGGACAGAGTCCATGTCATTAGCCCCTGTAAATGACTCCCAAAAGTGAGAACAGAAAATATAAATATGGGAAAGGGTTGATAATGGGATTTTCTGAGTCCTGTCCCAGCAACCCTGAGTAACATGCTCTAGGGAACACAGCTTAAACAGAAAGGTTGAACTAGGTGATTCCGAGAGGTCCCTTCCAACCTTAGCCATTCTGTGATTCTGTGATCTGCTTCTGTGTGTGTTCCGCAGCAAAACCCAGTCATTTCCAGGCAATGTCCACAGCGGTATCTCTGTCAATCATAACTGATCATAAAACACAGCTCCTGGTCACATCTTTTCCCAGACAGCTAGGAAAATAACTTATTTTCTTAGAGTGACAGAAGTCTTTCTGGGGCAATTTGCTGGCAATATTTGTAATAATGCACAACACCATTGCATCCATTTCCACTGAAAACAATGGCTTTAGCTCACAGTGAACAGAGCCAACATTATTATTATTATGCAGAATCACATTCTGTGTCATGGCACCTGGGAATTTAATATCATAGTGTTGCCTTCTTTTTCCAATGAACTGATTGACTGCTTTGATAGCAGCATTAATTATAGCATTGGCAGAGCTGCAATTAAATTAACGTGATCACAATTTACCATTGACCAATATCAAGCAATTTACTTCAGACAACTACCAATTAGTTAGCTATCAAAAAACACCCTCCAGAGACATGATTTGCAAGTTCAGCTGTTAATCTAATTGAAGTGCAAACAGTACTGTGATTACTTATCAAAACATTATGTAGTCTAGCAGGTCACATGCCCTTTGGACATCTTGAAGCCTTCACTTTTTACCTCTGAGCAGGTATGAGGGGAGAAGCTAGAATGAGTACTATCAATATCATCTCTGTTACAAAATGAAAAACCTACCCCACTTATACATCCAGCCCCTGGCATGTTTTACTGTAAAACACTGCAAGAGTAATGGGAAAATGAAAATAATCTTGCTGATCAAAGACCACACAGCAATTAACAGGGAGTATTCTGTTCAGAATTTATTTTGACATTAAGGCAAATTGAAAGGATGCTGAAATTTTAATAAAACTTACATAGTTATAGACATGCAGAATTTTTTCAAAAGCTAAAAAAATTTTGATCTCAGAATAATGAGTTTTACTGATTTCTGCTATTGGTTTAGTTGTTTCAGTCTTTGTTTTGGTTTGGTTTTTTTTGTTCTTGACTTGGATTTTTTGTGGTTGGTTTTTTTTTGGTTGACTGATTTGGGTTTTTTTTGTAACTTCATTCATGTATAAGATCTTTGGGGAAATTCCAGACCCATCCTTTCTGCAACATATCTAAAAACAATCAATATGTGAATTTATACTTTCTATTTAGAAAGGGTTTTTTCCACACTTAACTGAACCCTTTATATTTTAAACAGTTTAAACATTCATTACTACTTCTATTTTCTTTTTTCTAAATTCAAAGGAAGTAAATTTGAAGTATAAAAATATCTGTTCCCTCCAGTGAACCAGCAGGATCGTAGCACTGGCAAAGTGTTGTGCCAAATGAGAGAGGACCTCAGTGTCCTGGGCCAGGCAGACAACAGACACCTCTGTAAAAGCACATCCATACCCTAGACACAAGCACTGTATTGCATTTACTTGAACTTGCTAGGTAACGCTGCAAGCAGAATAAAAAATTACGCCTAAACCATGACGATTGGAAGAATTACAGTTTGATTTGTAATCTCTGTGAAAAGGAGAAAGTTAAGAAATGGAACAGGTTTTGTTCCTCCAAAAATATTTGCAGGTATGTAAGCTGGTTCAGAGCTAATGAACTCAAAGACCTATTCCACAGTCTGACCATTTAATATTTTTTTCTGTGAAATTTTCAATTATTTAAAAAACTCCTCCAGTTTCTGACTCCTATTGAATCATATCACAACACAGTAAGGCAAATTATAGATATCAATATAGAATCATATCTGCTGTTGAGAGTCACCTTATACAAATATTAGTCTAACATTTAACACACACAGGTTAGGACTGATTCTAATATAGAACAAGAAGCTTTTAGAGAAGCTAGTCAAGGCCCTGTTTTTACCCTTCTTTAAAATTTTCTGGAAAACAAAACAACAAAACCCACCCACAATAACAACAACAAAAAAACACAAACAAAGAAAACCAGGCAGAAGACAAAGTGGCAAGATGTCTTGCAAATTTACTAAACGCATTGCTCCTCTTTAATAAAAACTCTCTTTTGAATGCAAAAGCAAATAATACGACTCTGTTAGGTTGACACAGGCAGCAAAAGAAAGCATAAACTCCCGAGGTCTGATTATTCATTCTGAGGGACTTCCACTTACAAGACCAGATGAGCTTTTGCATTTCACTCACCCTAGAAGAAGTACAAGGAAAATGTGTGCAATACTGCTCTTCCTCTATATTTGCTATGGTCACTCTGAAAGCACATAAACCCTTTTGCCCCAGGTGAAAAATTTAAAATCTCCAATATAAACTCTGGAGAGATAGTGGACAGTCCATAAACTGTTCATTTCTCACTTATACTATTATATACTAAAGACAGAATAAAAATATTATTACACCAGTTCACAGGAATTGTCAAGCTTCACTGAGGAGAAGAGGACAAAATATATTACCATTTGAATCTGATTGATACTATTCAATCATGGCTAACTAGTGATGCTGTAACTTCACTTTAGTACTGTCAGCACTTAAGTGGTAAGAATTCATTTCAAATAAAGTTGGCTATTTTGGTATCCCAGACAATTTCATTTAGGACATTGCACAAAAGTTATATCTATGGTGAAAACACTGGGATTGTGGGCAGACTAACCATAAAGAGAGATACAACAAAACCCCTCGCTCATGATCCACAGGAATCTATTTAGTATCTCCAGCATTCATAATGCTCTGAAAATACTAACTGCACTTTGAGCAACCTTACAGCTGACCTCAGGATCAAAAGGAATTACTTACTTGAAAAAGGAATGCTCAGATGGCTGATGCTTCAGAGTATAACTTGATAGGAAGTCCCACTCAAGCTTTGTGTCTACTGAAACAAGTGAAGAGAACAGACACCTTTGGTTTTGTGTGCTTGCAGATATGAATTGAGAGCTTGTTCTGCTAAGTGGTGCCACTGAAATAAACTTCTTAAAGAAGGCTGATCTAAAACCTACTGGCTCTTTCTCAGAATTCTTTCCACTGACAATAAGAGACTTCAGTTCTGGCCACAGCTTCATACGATTAAGTACAACTCATCAGAATCAAAATTAGGTCCAAAATATGTCAGTACAGACAGAAACAACTGTTACCTCAACAATATTCAACTCTGTAGCTGAATGAGGTGTATTACTGCTGTGAGTTTTGCAAATGTTTATTTAGTCGGCATTTTTATTTTCTTTTAGCATTAACCAGTGCCACCTACCTTATCTTTCGTCTAGCACACTGGCATGAAAAACAAATAAATACATCTCCAAGCCTCCAAAAAATTCTGCATTTTCCTTTAAAACAGAATCCTGCTTACAAATTAAGTGTTTATTCCAGTGACTGCCACCTAAGCTAGAGCTGGCAAAATTATTGCCCCAAATAAATCAGCAGCCTGAGACAGGTAACTTTTTTTTTTCCATTTGTCTTCTTCAGCTCTTTTAACGTATTTGTTCGTTGCACCTGTGCTTTGGCTATGTGAGACTATAAAGCTACTTCTTGGCAAAATATTTTCATGTCGATCATACATTCTCCCTTGGCTTTGGCTGACCACACTGGGGTAACGTAGTATCCCTTTGCTCTCTCATACAGATACTTCCATAACAGAAAACAAAGAAAACCTACAAACCAACAGTGGTTAACAAGTGATGTATTGTAATTCCCCAAGTACCACTGTAAAGACAAAGCAGTTTCCAAAAACATTCAGTAACAGCCTGGCCACTTGATCAGCTCTTTAGAAAATATGTTCAAAAACACTTCTTCCAGCTACCTATGATCTTTACACTTCAAAAAACACAGCAAAAGAAAAGGCAGAGGCCTTAGCTGAAAACATAGGCGTGCTGCAGCAGAGACTTATATGACCTCTTCTGCTCTATATGTGTTACACTCAAAATGGCTAGAAGTACAGAAGAAAGTAAGTAATCTTATAGCTCATTAAGGCTTTTTCAAAAGATGCTGACTTAGGATCTCATCCATCCTTTTGATTACCACAAAGAATAATTGTGTAAGAAAAGAAAGAATCAGGAGGAAGAGGGAAAGCTGTGTTTTTCTGTTCATATCCCTCTTCTACTCCAGCTCTTTAGCACATCCATCACAGATTTGCATGTTCCTCAAGGAGCTTGTCATAATAAAAGGTGAGATTCTTGCAATGTCAATGGAGCTGACTGGGGCAGTGCCCCCTAAGAAGTCTCACTGAAGTGAGCATGACTATTTGTACGGCAAGACAGTGACCCATCAAGAGTTGAGGCAGACAATATCCAGCATTAAAGCATTGCCTTTGGTCAAGAACTTCTCCAGACAATTCAGCTTACTGGGATGTGAGTGTTCTTGGACTGAAAGTTCTCTTTGAAAGCACTGGGGTTTGTGGGTTGGTTCTTTTCATTGTTTTTAAGTCTCTTGAAATGGGCAAGTTCTCTAAGATTTAGTGGATTTAGATGAAGTCCATACAATCATTCAAGGATGCATTCTGTTAAAAGGTGAAACAGATTGAAGTCACTGCAAAAGGTACAGGATGCTTGGGAAACTCATTTGACAACAATAGTAATGCATGACACTGGTCAGTAAAATACATCTTTTTCAATTAACATTTTATCTACTGGAGGCTTATTTGAGTTACACCAAGCAATTTAAAAGTCTACAGCTCAGTGATGTGTCAGAGAATACATGTTCTCTTATTTGCAAGTCATTAAAAGTCACTGGTCCAGATGTTTCCTTCCATTTTCTGCCATAAATATGAAGCAAAGTCACAGCAGCTGGGAGAATTAGCCTACTTCTGTGCTGCTGAAATTGAGAGAAGAATTCAACTCATTTGTCATTAGCAAACAGATAGAGGAGGACCTGTGCCTTTTCAAAATAATAAACAGTGATGAGCACCCTTCTCCCTAACACACCTATTTTTATTTTAAATGGTTTAGCCACGGCTGAAGAGCTTGAAGGAAATTAAGCTTCATCAAAAATCCTATTCATGCTTTCCAAACTGGAATGTATAGTCTATCATTTTACTTATGCATCTCTTTCAATTCTATGCTTATGGAACAGCGGTTTTCTGATTTGTTTCTTTCAGTGTGGGCTACTGATTGTGTGTTGCAGTAAAAGCCTCTTCATCTTGAAGAAAACTTATTACTAGTGCATTGTGGGATGCCGGAGCTACTGTTGAGTGTCCAGTAGCTTTAGCAGTTCATCAGACTGAAACTAGGAACACACAGCGGGTGGGACATCTGCCTGGAAATCTACAATAACATCAAAGGCACACACACAAATTATAATAATGACTCATTATAAACTCTTCGTGCCTCTAGAAGAACACATATATCACAGCTTGCCATCTTGTTATCATCAAGAATGCGAAAATGCCACCTGAAAATGAGTGAAACATATTTTCATATAAACATCCATATTTATAGGAAAGGAAGAAAGTGACAGTATATCAAAGTAGAGGTAAAACACACAACACTGATGAAAGTGGAAAGACTCTTGGAACTATGCACACACATCTTTCTAAAAAGAAAAAAGAAACAAAGCAGCTCTATTTTTAGAGAAAACATGAATGTGGAAAACCATTTGTGTTTAGGGGATGGGCGGTTATGCAATATTTGGTAGCCATAGGAAAGCTATGTAGTTTTTCAAATTATGCACTTTTTATGTTATTAGGACTATGGATGTCCCATCCCTGGAAGCATTCAAAGCCAGGTTGGACCTTTAAGGTCCCTTCCAACACAAGCCATTCTCTGATTGTACGACTTTTGCATACTCTAGATCATCATATCTGTTGTCCAGAGTCCCCCTAATGTTATATTAAGGTCTAAATTTAAGCCCATATAACTTATTTCAATTCACAGGGTCTTTTGTCTCTGGCACATTTGGAAGTACATTCCAGCATGCTGTAAGAGCTTGTGAAAATGAGGTGAGCCACAGTTCACAACTGTCAGCATGGTATTTGGAACAACTTTGTATTACAGAATACCTTAACAGTGAAATAGCAATTTTGAGAAAGACTTAAATGATAGAAGGCTGAATACTTAACAAAAAGTGACAAGAAATCTTTATTGACTGGAGGTCAGGCAGACAGAGAGAGAATTCTGCTTCCCTAGAACTCTTTACTCCCAGACTGAACTAAATTCATGACAGACAACAATGAAGCCAAGACCACTTTAAAGAGGACTGGGCAAGCATATACCCCATCCTTAGCCAGGTCCTTCCACTCTCAAGATGGAGAGAGTTAAACTTTGAGAGAAAAATTTCTGGAGGTTTATCCAAAATGTGTACTTTACTGAGGACTACAGCTTTGCAAGGCAGTGATTTCTCAGACATACCAAATAAAACAAAATGCTGAAAACAAAAAATTATTAATCTAAAATTATTTTCTTTGAGGCATCTTACACAAAACAGCTTTCAAAGCTAAGTGCTAGTCTTAGAGACACCATTTACAAAACAAAGTTTAGCAGCAGTCTCTATCATCTCTGACTGTTCCTCACCAAGAAGGTAAAGTCAAAGAGTCTCCATCTCTGATGAGGATATCCTATTAGAAGAGAAAAATTTACAGGAGCAGAGCAGCATCACTAACAGGTAGTGCAGAGAACCCACTTTTCAAAATAATCCTTACAAATAATGTTGCAATACCTCCTTGAAAAAGAACAACTTTTGGTTGCAAATTGTCACACATGAATGATGATCTCCCAACACTTTCAGCAACTTCTCCAAACAGCCAAGTTCATTCCAGAGTGAACCTGAAGATGTTAAAATTGCTGCCTACTGCACTAGTGTGTAAGAATAAACATGTACCCTAGGACAGAGGTAGTTACAGGTTATTAAAGGAGTGAAATAGCATAACCACTTTATTTTTTATAAATACTGGATAGTGTAACAAACAAGTAAAAACAGCACCACAGCAATGGGCTTGCCTATGGCCAGAATCATGAGAACACCTTTCAATCTCCTAGTCAAGGCCATTTTTCAGCACGCAGTATAAACCACCGCTTATCACTTTCACAGCCACTTCATGCTGGATGAGAAGTGCCTCTCCCCAGCTGTCTGCATGCTATCATGAGCACAGTCAGCACAGCAAAATCACAGAAATCACAATGATAAACCCACTGTCACCTCAAGGGCAACTTTTGGCAAACACTCCCTTTTATATTAATCCAACTTCTCCTTCAAACACGGTTGTGATCCATTTGTTCACTGGCTTTTCCCATCTAAATTCCTCTGAACAAACTGTGCACCAAATAAGAACTGACAATGAGCAGACATCAAAAGTGACTTAGTTCTTTGGATCACTTAACTCCTGAGAGGCAGGCACAGCAAAGGAGACACGTGCATTCCCTATGCAGCAAGGTTTGTGCTTTTAAGAAAACGTCCCATGCAAGCTAACTTCTCAAAATAAAAAAAAAAAAAGGTTTAACAAGAGAGAGGAAGGGAGGACAAAAAGGGGAGCTCTGGTGATTTCTTAGGAGATGACAAGATAAGTTAGAGAAACAGAGAACAGGAATAAATGCTTCAATACCAGGCAAAAAAGAGATAACAAAAAAGGAAACCATTCAGAAAGAAAAAAGGCATAAATCTGGAGATGCCCAGACAATAAAAAAGGAAGCATGCAAACAAGAAGAAGAAATAGTAAATTGTTTACCAGTTATATTTCTTCACCAAATTGGTGAAGTAGGCTAACAGTACCAAGGACCACCTACGAAGCACCAGTCTCCAGACACCACTGAGACCTGCTCTTCTCACTCTGAAGAGCTGCCATGACACCATGGCACGATGGAGCCTGCTGGCTCCCCAGGGCCACCGTGCTGAAGCCAGGACCTGTCTTCATTGCCCAAGCCAAGGGCAGTGCAGCCTCAGCCCCAGGCATCAGGCAGGTCACCTCCCACAGTCACACGGCTTCACCTGGGGTCACCCTGCGTACCTGGGCCCTGCTGTGCCCAGAGGCCACAGCCACCTTTGGGAGCGACTCCTTTCAAGCACTGTCCCATCACACTGACACCTCCCCCCATCCCCATAACTTGGAAGTAGTTTAAACCACTGCCTCCTCTTTCCATTCTTCATTTCTTTCTCTGGAGGTCAGAAAAAAACCCAGGCACCTGCATCTCCCTAGAAAAAATTTATATTTTTATTTATGAAAACTTATTTTCTGATTTACTCCACAAAGTCCAATCTTTTCTCTCTTCCAAAAACCACCTGGCATTTCAACCCAGCAGTCCATGATATCCACACATTATAGAGGATCTAATTCAGACAGCAGAAATTGATTTTCACCTTAATCTCACTGCATTTAAGAGAAGGAGATAGTGGTGTTCTTTTACTGGCAGCTTGACTGACCACTGCTGCCAGCAAGACTGACCAAAAGTGGGATCCTGAGGTTACAAAACTAGCAGTAAGTCATCACAGGTACCTTATCACCTGAGTTACAGTATTTTTCTTACCCTTGCTACTATCAGGTGGTCTTATGCTCCACTAAAGGGAACAAACTGTACTGATACTGATACTCAAAGTAATGCTGTTTCTTGTGGGAAATATAAACTTAAATGAAACCTAAACAATATGCTTTGCTCTTATGCAATTATGTGTGGCAATAAAAGGCAAAAAGACAACAAAAATAATGGCAAGAAATAGGTAAAATCACAACAGTTTGAGAAGTTCTCCATGACACATCTGCTGTTCTTTAAATGAGACAATCTGTTCATTGCAGGACCTGCTTCCTGAAATCCAAGTTTTCTAATACCAACCACGTCCAGCATTACTAAAGGCTCATTCATTTCCTTCTGTTTTTATGAGAGGCATTTTGATAGCCTAGAACAAAAAACACTTAAAACTTTGGAGAGTTCAGTGCCAGTTCCCATAAAGCATTAAAATAAACTTTCATGGTAACAGCAATAGTTAGTGCAGTCACAATCAAAATGATATTCAGTAAGAAGTATAATTTCACAGCCCCGTAAAACCAGATACAAATGTGAACTCCCTCAAGTGAGACTTATTCTTTTCTTAGTGTTCTTTTATTTCTACCTTTTATTGTTTCCAGATACCATCCTCCCTGTTAGCTTCCAGCAGCACTAGACAATAACGCAAAATTACTGTGATGTTGCCATGCATTAACAAAGCCAGTCCAAATCACCTTATCCCGGGAAGCTGACCACAGAACTATTCCCTCCTGTGATGGCAAAGTGTTAACTGTTACTCTCCCAAAGGGCCAGCTTACCTTATTGTTAGAAAACAACCCCTAGGGAGAAGACAAACAACTTCATGAGGATGCCATCAGATACACTTTCATATAACCTACACAGACTATTCCTGGTTTATCTTGTAATTTTATTTCCTCTGTGGGATCATTTTATTTTTTCCAACAGAAAATTGCACATTTTAATACCTTTATTTTTCCCATTATTGGGAGAACAGTTATACTTTGGGGCTATTTTCAAAGATGCAATCTTTAAGTAATACTGAGAGCAAAAAAATTTAAATGGATCAAGGTACTGGAAATGCATGACTTGGACTAGGTAGTCCTTTTCTCCCTTACTAATCCGATCTCCTCAGCCAAATTTATCTCAAGTAACAAAGTAACAGAGCCATTACAGGGATTCCTCTTACCTATCAGGTCAATATGAGAAATTTAGGAGACTAGTAAGACATTTCATTAACTTGACAGTTTTTTACACTTAAGTAAATATATATCTTTGCTTACTTAATTCTCAAACAAAATTTCCATATATTCATTTCATTCACTACCTTCCACAGCAAGACTCTCTTCTAAGAACAAAAAGATCACCCTTCCAGAAGAGCAGAGGTATCTCAGATGGATGCACAGTGCCTCTTCCTCTTAGAGGAGGAAGTTGGATCCACAGCATACCTCACAGGTAGGAATGCTACCTAAAGAGTTGCTCTTTATTTTTCTATAAGTATGTCACACAATGCTGAGCTGCTCCCAACAGCAAACCCTCCAGAAAACTCTACATTCTGTTCATGTCAGACAAAGACATGAGAGACAATAAAATTCACATACAGGACTATCTAGCTGCTATTGCTTCATTTTACCATTAATACTTATTATGGGAGAGTCACTGAGAGAGTCAGCAGCGAGAATGGCTGGTCCTTGATGGCTGGGACATTTGCACAATAAAAAAGCACATCCCCATGCCATTCCTCACCAAATAAAGCAGAGGAATAGGAATAGGAGAAACCAGAAAAAAAACACCCCCAAACACTCTGGTACTCTTAATACAGTCTTCTTGAAGACAAGGGTTTAGGTGGAATTCAGAAGAGAAAATGTTTGGGTTTGGTACCAACATCCTGAATGCCTTCATTTACAATTACTGGATCTTCTTCTAACAGCCTTCCAGGTCATAGGATACACCTAATTTGATTCAAATGTGGTTTTGAAGTAGATCTTCCAAGTATCCCTGCTTATTGTGCTGTGCTTCACATTAGGCAGAGGTTTCAGAGCACATAAGCAGGAAACCTTCTGGGGGAAAAAAAAATTAAAAAAAATCTAAAAGACATTGTCCAGGACCTCACCTGATGCCTTCCAGGGACATTCAGTCCGTGTATCATATTAGGACTAGACCAAAGGAAAACCTGTTGAAACATATAGTGCAGATGCTAAGTCCTCATCATCGGTTTACTTTTCAGTTCTGCTTCTACTGTGCCACATTATTTTCTAATATAGATGTACGATAATTTTCTTTCCTGGGCAAATTTAAACCAGCATTGTGAACAGTTTGAAACAATAAAGCCTGCTCATCTTTGTCTTAATATTTGTCTTTGCCTGAAAAGGTTAACCTTTTCTAGACTGACTCAGTGGGAGTACCAGAGCTAACTGCATAAGCAAATCCCAACACAAAACCAGTACCCAACAAACCTGGGGTCATGTAAGATCTACAGTGTTCCAAAATGGCCAGATCAGTTTGAAGTGGGTAGCAGCTTTGCTGGTACTCTGGAAAGAGCCCAGCAGCTTAATAGACTTGGTGGCTTAGCTAGACTAAAGAGGGGTGGAAAAAGGCAAGTGAGCCTAAAACAAATATTGGTTGATCATGGTTCATGCCCATTAGCAAACACATCACTAAACACAACTATAGGAAACAAGACTTACTGTTCCATATCAAGCAAAACAGAGCAAAGACTGTATCTGCTGACTTTTACTCCTACCCACATTTTTCCTGTTCAGTGAGGAAAAAGGAGATACCAGCTAAAAATATACTGTCTCACCAGAGCTGTTTATGTTTCAAGTAGTAATTGTCATAAGCAGCTGAAAGTGCAGTAGAGAGAACATTGTTGTTGCCCCAGGTGGTAACCACGGAATCAAAAGATAAGTTTTTCCCAGTGGATTTTCAGACAACACAGAGAAAGATTGCAAGGTTTTTCTTTGTGTTTGCTTAACCTATGCTGGAAAGTGGAGTCTTTAAGTTGTCATTAGAATATCAGAGATAACCTAAAACCATAATTGAGGTTGAATTCTCCATTAAAATGATTGAGAATTAAAAAGAGCTGATCTTTGCTCATGTAACAAGACAAAACCAAGCTAGACACAATGAAAAGAATATGAAGAATCAATTTTAAAAGCTCTGCAAATGCCTGACTAAAGAACCTATTCATTTCAGCATTTCTAGCATTAATGCCACAGCATAAAAAATAAAAAGATTTATTGAAAATGTTAAAAGTAATGCGTTATCAGATGTTATTTGCAAGCTAGCCAAAGAAAAGATAAAATTTAATATCAGAATATGTGACCCAAACAGAATCCATTAATAGTCCTACTTACCGAAAATATTCAAAACAGATTAAACTAAATGCATTTTTAGAACATTTCTGGAAATAAGTTAAATTGATCACTGAATCAAAATATCTGCAAAAAAAACCAGCAATTAAGAATCTCTGAGATGTACCTTGTGAAATTATTCCCTCTCTATTTTACTGTGAGACAAAACACAGGTACCTACGGTGCAAGTACGCGATACCGTACTCAATCAGATGTGTTGGCCAACTGACAATGAAAGGTTTAAGTCAAGTGGCACATCCATTTTCTAGTGAAGAGTTTCACTATCTCATGTATGGCTTCCAAACAAACAATATCTAACTACCATTTTTCCCCCTCTCACAGAACATGCAAATTGTCTAGGATTTGAAGCAAAACCCTCCCATAATCATAACTTCCTGATGAGCTGCTGAATGATGTACCACTCATGCAAAAAATTTGTTCCTTTTTTTATCATTATTTCCACAGCCAAATATATAGTGTCTTCTTCTAACATCTCAGTTTAATACCACCCCATAAAAATATTTTTTAGTTAATATTATAGCACATTCTTCTAAAATAATTGTTATGAGAATAAGAGCTTCTTAGTCATCTTCTCATGGTTGGTTTTGCTCTATTCTTTGTAATTTTGAGTCTCTTACAGAATATATTCTTCCCCACTTTGCACATTATTCTTTTCATTTAACTCTAGTAATTAGATGCAAGATGCCTAAAAGTTAGCCTTCCTTTACAGGCTATGGGAAAAAAAAAATAGAAGACCGCTAAGGTTGGTTCAGCTTATCTCAAGAACTCCCTTAAAGAAGAGGGTGATTCATGTCTTCTATGTCTCTGCTCCTGACTAGCAGAGCTACTTTTAAGCTGGCCAGACAAGATGAAACCCTTAGCTGACGCTTTACAGCTATATCTGCATCATTAGGTAGCATGGTGCAAACTGGAGTGCAACTGTGGAGCAGAACCCTTGGTGCTGAGCAGCACACTTCCATACTAGGTATACCTCAGGGAGAGAGGGGAAGCAGCACTTCAGACTTGCTGTAGTCTGTCCCCACAGGCTGGAAGTCCATTAGCAGCTGGAGCATATTCAGGTGTGCTCTTGCACACAGGAGTTTAGGCCTGACTGCTTAGTTTTACCACCAGTTTCCACAGCCCAAGACTGTTCCTCAGTGAGAACCCAAAGCAGTTAAGTGCGAAAACCCAAGAGGCTCAGTTTAAAAGCATGTCCTCTGTCCAAACTAAACTGCTAATATAGATGTACCATGAGTCAGTACTTCTGTACTTTGAAATGTAACTTTGGGCTTTCTGGCACTGCCATCCAGGCAATTACAATCCCTTTGGTAAAATGCCCACCCTCCGCATCAATGCTGCATTTCTGACGCTCGTTGCTTACGTTGGAGTGCCTTTCATTAATAGAAATGGGGTGTAGGCAGCCTTTTGAATGAATGCCCAGTACCAGCTACAACACCAACTCTGCTACCCCTATTGAAAATATCTTACCCAGCACTTCTGTGGCTGCATCTGACACCTTCATGATTTTATATATATACAGTCATCTCGTTGTCTTGCTCCACAGATGACTGATTTGAAAGACAAACAGCAAAGGACAACAATATTGTTGAGAATGAAGTGAAAAGCTGTTGGCATGAGTCAAAGAGTGAAAAATTCCAGTGCTCCCATTTTCTCAAACACATTATTCTTGCCTTTAACCTTAATGATTTTTTTTCTCACTATTCAGTTTTAAAAGCCTCTGAAGAATCTAAGGGTAAAACATTTTCGTTTTCAATAAGAAATCAAGCCAAACACAGTATGAGGCAAACTGAATTGAAAAGTACTCCCTGGGAGCAAAGTAAAGACTAATAATGGACAGACTGAATCACCTGATGGTGAGTCTCTCTAGCAAATATCGCTGTTAAATCAGGCATCTTTTGTTACCACCCGGAAGCGATTGCATGGAAAATTTAAATCTGACAGAGGGAACCATTAATTTTAGAAGATAAAGATCTACTAATAATGAGCCCAGCAACAATATAACTTCACAGATATTTAGCAGTATAAACTGCATGTCTTATATCCTTTGGGTATGCACAGACAGCAAAAGGTCACTCTGCTTTGTTATTCATATCAGAACATTTAACCTAAGAGGCTCTTCTACAAGGCACAAGAAATAAATATATTTGTAGAAATCAGGGGTTTGTACATGAAGCACATACTAACATGCTCCTTCACTTCAGGAATGCTATACATCTAAAATTTCCAACACAATTTCAGTTGGAAGCAGTAGACTGATTCAGGAGAGATAAAGCAGTAATTCACAATATCTTCTAGCAGAAGCAAAGACAGAATTGGTATTTCTCTCTCCTCCTGCCCCCATATCACTATTAGGAAAAGTTACCAAATGGCTACTCTTCTCATCACCAGAAATAAAGGTCTCTGTTCCCATACTCCAACCCTGCACTCTCACTTCCCCAATGGGTATTTCAGAACCTCCCTCTGACCACCTCCACAGATAAGGCTAGACATCACTCCTGGCCCCTGAACTACCTTAAGTGAATTTGCCATGCCCAGAGAGCACATGGAGAAGGCCAGCCATTACATGTCCTGACCTTCACATTTCAGCAGCTCCCTCCTCCTCTTTCTACATCGCCCCTTGCACCTGCAAGTCAGATAGGGTAAAAATGTCTGAGATAGAACTACCCGCACCTTTCCATATAAATATTTATTTTCCCCTGACAGCTCTAGGCTTCAACGTGCCCCTCAGTGGGGTTTACATCAGCCCTCAGAAGCAGCAGATCAGACACAGAGATAACAAAATACCATGTGAGTTATACGCTTGCATCCATGTGATGTGAAAACCACCTCTGCAGCACAGTCAATGCCTCAAATTTAGGTCGGGCTACACTGAGCTAACTACAGCAACAAGCTCAACACAAGGTTGAAATGCCTTTCCTGGAAGCTTGGGAAACTCTTGGCAGGTACCTCACACTACTGCACTCTTGGCCAAGCCAGATAATTTAAAGTTAACTCAGGTATGCCCTGGTGCACAGTCACAGTAGCAACTATGCAAGAGTAGAAAAACCCTAGATTTAAATCTTTGGTGGTCCAATTCCCTACTGTTTTGTATTTTCTTACTACATCACCGACGAAGAATTATTACAAAACATTTCACTACTAGCTGAAAGCATTTAATATATAATATACATGTAAACACAATTCACGTGCAACAAAGCTTTATGTATCTACTATAAAGATTCAAGGGAAGCTGAAATTAAATGCAAAAGCTCTAATACAGATCTCTGAGAGGCTTTACATCAGTTTTCCATTGATATTAGTGTATTACTCCCAATTTACATCAGTGTAAGGATGGACAAATATAGGCCCAAGGATTATGAAGAGACCAAGTCCACAAGAGGAAAAGAGCAAATTTTATAAACATAGGACTCCATTAAGCTGCCTATATAATACCTGAATTTGCAGCACTACACCTCATATATTGCTGCATTTATTTCTATTATGAAAGTTTTTAACCAAAAAAAATTTGTCTGATTAAATTAAACTAGAAGTTTGAAGACTAAAATCTGTCAGAACACTCCTGAGAAAAAGTTATTCAGAGTTTGTGTTTCACAAGCAATTTGAAATTTGCCCTTGATCATCTTTAGTATTGTTTTTTTGCTGAACTCTACCCTAAATTCTAAACTCAGAGCTTTATAAATTTTACAGAAAGTTTTAGTCTATGTAGTGTCATTGTCAGCTCTGTCAGACTACAACATTTCTGTCTTCACATACAGAACAGAAAAGCTGGCAGCTGCCTTTCATACAGTAAAATCCAGGAAATTACTACTGTAAGAAAGTATATTGAAATAGAAAGTGAATGATTCAATGTCAATTTAATCCAAAATTGCATAGAAGGACATTTTTCATCATACTAGAGCTTTTGGAATCTTACTTAGTGCTCTTTCTACTGACTGCCATAATGTGTCCCACAACCCTTTTCTTGCCTCATGCCAAGGCAAAAATGGAACAGAAAAAGTGACATATTCAGTGCTGTCATTTTGTGCTTTCCACAAATATACAAAATTGTTGTGAGTGGCAGAAGTTTCAGTCAGTAACTCAACTGAGCATCGTAGTTTATTTCCACTAAAAGTACAAAGACATTATACTTTTATACTCAGTGAATTTTCAATCAATTCCCTGCAACTGTTATTTCCAGCATCTTTGGTTATGCTTACTAAGAACATTAATTGAGATTCCATATAGCAAATGTTTTCATATAGTAAACATTTGGCTCAACATTTTACGTATGGTGAACTAGTTTCAAATAACAAATATTTATATAACAAGAACAAAAAACTGTTCACAAGCATTCTTCTAATCGTAAGCAAGAGCTATACATTATGAATTATTCTCATGTAATATACATACAGGTATTAAAGTTTGTCCTCAACTAGTAGCCCAGGCCTGAATTTGCAGTGCAAGTTTCTCCTCTTAACAGACTGAAGCTGAACAGTAAATATAGACCCTAAACATCAGAAAAAAAAAAATATCTCCAGCCTTAAGTCTGGAAGCTACATCTTATTACAGCATCACAAAAGATAAACTAAGACCAGATTTTAATCTGAAATTCAATATGGCCTGAGAAGATTTACTTCACATTAAGAGACTCCAATTAAGTAATAGATAGGACAAAACCATTAACAGACACCCTTCTATGATCAGTTTAAGGGATGAAACATCTACCTGTAAACCATGTCAAGTGGTATTAGCAACAGGATATATTCTGGGTCTTTCTTTCTGGTTGCTATGCATTCATATTTTGCATCCAAAACAGATATTGTGTGAAGAAGAATTTTGTTATTGAAATTTGACTGCCCCACACACTAGTCAGTAATGTTTCACCTTTTCTCAAAAGTTTTTTGACCTTATGTCAAAAACTGATATATGTCATGAAAAATTAGACTTATGAGACCTCAACATTTCACTGAGTATTGGCATATGATGTGTGTCATCCTAATTATAGCCTATTCTATGGCTCCATTCTGCAAGTATTCCATGTAGTGCCAGATACTTCTCAAAGCGATGATGCTGCAAAACGCATGGGATTACTTACCTAAGAAATGCAGTGCTTGAAAGAACAGTACTGAGATACATTACGCCCAGAGAGATGAGCAAGGCATACATGTTACATGCTACAATAAGATGAAAAAGCTTTGCAGAGGTGAAGTAAAGAACAGATGCTGCTCACTGTCCCAGAAGACACAGCTCCCATGCCCATGGGAGGGAGCACCTTGGCCTCTGCATCACCCTCCATTCTCTAACGCTCTCCCAGGCCTCCTGGGCTGACGCGTTTCTTTGCACATCCACAAAGGGATTAATGATATCACCCCTAGACTATGAACTCTTCAGCTAAATGCCTAGCACACAAGGTAAATGAAATATTTGCTTTTACATTTGCTTCCATGTAACAGCTTTCACTTCTCTTTTCCAGCAGTTAAATGTCTCCCAGGTAACATTTCTGTCGCAAAACCCTGAGAGAAAAACAGAAGGTATGCTTAGCTCTAAATCTAGGTCTATCTGTGCAGCAGATCATCATGACCCCATGAAGTTTCTCTTAGAGAATTTGCTCTAACAAAAAGAAAGGAAAAAAAAATCCCTGATCTCACCTTGCAATAACCTTGTAACACAGTCTGACGCTCCACACTTCCCGATCACAGCCTGCCATCTGGACTTTTGTCTTCCTCTGAGCTCAGTCCCGGTCCTGGGCCACCTCACAGTTGTTAATTAGTGGCACTGTCTACATGCAAAATACCCTGCCCATCATCATTTATATTATAAATGCCTTTTCCCCCCTGACTCTCTGCTATGTTCCTGCTGTTAAATGTCCTTAATTCAAATTCTTTATGCTAGGTTTTGCCTTTAATAATACTCAAATGAAAAACAATTTTAAAGCAATCCATACTGTCAGTGGTCCCCTCAAGCAAATGTGTTTCCTCTTTCATGTGTAGGTTAAGAAGTTTAAATTGAGTAATAAAAAAATACATTAAATTTAAAAAAAAAAATAAATGCTTAAGGTCAACCATTGAACAAGACACACTTTTACACATTTTCCCAACAGCTGCCCATATGCTTTGTAAATTCTTGCAGACCATCAGCTCCCACTCCAGCCTACTTTCATCATTACAAGCTTTAGCTTATAAGAAAAATTAATGTAACACATTACAAAAGGAAAGTTTTAGAAATGGACAACCAGCTAAAGCAAGTTAGTAACGAATACAACAGCTGACTGTCAACACATTCTGTTCTGCTTATATATCAGCATGGAGGCATCAAGGAAAATGAGGCTTTTTGAACTGAAGAATTAGTAACCTTGAGAAATCAGCCAAATAAATCAAAAGGTATTGCAGACACAATCAAGAAAAATATTGAGAAAGCATATTCTTACAGAGAAGATACTAGACTGGGATCCAGAAAAGTAAGTTTTACACTTTCTGAGGTTCTTAAGTATCCATGGTATGAACCTCAAATCAGTTGTTTTGGTAATGACAGAACAGAAGAACCTATTGATGCACATTAAGTGTTCTTTGAAAATTCTACACAATGATTAAGCACTCAGAAGCACATAACTAGGTATGTGCTTACCACATAAGAGGTAACTAGGTGCCAATGTATTTTTGAAAGTATC
The DNA here is from genome assembly GCF_003945595.2 of Pipra filicauda. NCBI lineage: Eukaryota > Metazoa > Chordata > Aves > Passeriformes > Pipridae > Pipra > Pipra filicauda. The sequence goes on along the minus strand of NW_024104468.1, from coordinate 675,499 downwards.
CTTTGACTCTTCAACAACAAAACCTATTTTCCTGCTCTCAGCTTTCGATCTCGAGGTCTCCAGTAGCTTGTAAAGTACAAAGAATAGACTAGTCAGTAACTAGTCAGCACAGGAATTCCCTGGGACTCCTTCTGCCCCAAGAGGCAATGGAGCTAACAATTTGTAAATACATTCAAGTTTAGATTTGCATATCCATACTATCATCACCTCTCTTTCCTGTTTAATGGTGGACCAATTTTAAAGGGCATTCTGGTTTCCAGTGCTTCTGTAATACCTACTTGGTGGACTGACATTACACCATGCAGTGCATAGTAGCGGCTCTTGTGCAGAGGATCAGGGAATGGCCTTTCCCACAGCAAAGTTCACTTATTTCCTCATAAGAGAAGTGGGTCCAACATAGAGAAGTGGGTCCAACAAGCTTCATTCTACCTACAGGCCTCTTATTTTTAGTGTCCACTCGAACAACTGCCCTTTCCCCCTAACTCTCTCTTCTACGGCATGTGCAGCCTGGGTACCTCCCTCTCGGGACAAACAAATTCAGCTCCAGCAACAACACTGAGAAACTTGGAAAGTATTAGAGGACCCATTCTAGCCCTGACTCCATATCTAGGAATTTGCTCCACAGACAGTGCTCCTTAGCCACAAGCAGGATGTGCACGTGTGCTTAAGCTCAGTGCTGCGTGTGTCAGAGTCCTGCAGCAGCACCTGTACTACCATGGCTGGCATCTGACCTCACCTTCCTGCCAGACATGAGACTGCTCTTCTGAGGAAGGTTTACAATCTCATTTTGTTTTGAAAGAAACTTATATTTTAGGAGCAGAACTTGGCATCTCTCTGGAGACACAGGGAACCTTGCTGTTCACTGCATGGTGTGATGTCAGCCCAGTCAACAAGCATTAGAGAAGCACTGGAAATCAAAACACCCTTTAAAATTGGTCCAACATTAAGTAGAAAATATATGACAATAATAATATGGATATGAAAGTCTAACTTTTTTATGCTTTCAGAAGAAATTTATAATACTATTTCTCATGGGCCCCCAGGGCAAAAAAATCAAAGCATCACCAAGACACTAGCCCCCAAAAAATCCACCGCATATCCTGAGTCAGTGGATAACAGTATGGCCACATTGACTCTTACAATAAAATAATTCATGAAGACATGCAAGAAAAGAGTTCTGCTGAAGTTTTAATTCTCTTCTCTTGGGCACAGACAAGTGTAATGACACAGCACTGCAAATTAAATATTCTAATGCAAATCAGGCCCATTTCTGAATGTCGCAGTGACCTGAACAGCCACCCAGAATAAAATTGTGCCAAAGTTCCCTCAACCAAAGGACAAGTCTAATGGTGCTCATAGCACACAGAACTGTAGAAATAGATTTTCTCCATCTCATATACAAATGCACAAGTCTTGAAATGAATTCCTCTGAAGGAAATGAGATGGCTAGCAGTTGTATGAGAAACTAATGGGAATTTTAATAAGGTACAAAAAAATTTGCGATGGACACAGCTATTTGATATCTCTTATGCTTCATTCTGAATTTTAAATAATTAATTTTAAAAACCAAACAAACAGTAATTGGGTTTTAATAATTGAGAGAATACTAGATAAGGAAACAATATCCAACAAAGAGCAAAGGAAATTAAGAAGTAATAGAAATAGTCTTAGAAGACCCAGATAACTTGAAATCATATTTCAATGTATTTCATTTTTTCCTCCTGGGACTTCATTCACCCTCAAATCTCAGTCATGTTCTTGCTTAGTTTCTACTCACACAAGACTTCAGCATTTTTATGTACTGCAGCAATACTATAGTAAGTTCTATGACTTGCATTAGTTAATGCTGGAATAGGATGTGGTTGTATTTATTAAGAAATTTATTTATTATCATCTGCCAATGATGTTCATGATCACCTCTGTAAGATGTACAAGTGAATTCAAAGATGTCCTCCTGCAGATTATACCTGTGACAGCTCTTTGAACAGCATACCATTTACCACTGCCAACTCAGTTTTTGATGGGTGGCTGCACAGAAGAGAGAACCTGTATACAAGCAACATGCAGGTATGGGTCAGTTGTTTGTCGACATTGGTTCTCTGTTTACAAGAGTGTTTGACATGGGTGGGCACTGATAGCAGCAATGATCACTGATGTACAAGAACAATTAATTTTCCTTGTCTTGCAAGCTATTTAAAAATATAGGGTTGCATTATATATAAAGACCATGAGATAAAGATCAGTCTACTATCAGCTTTTTTTCATCACACGGAGGTCTGAAAGGGGGCCATGGATTTACAGAATTTGAAAGCCTGAATATTTCTAAATGCATAACGGAATTTCACAAGAGCCTTGCACAGAGAACTCATGAGAGACCTAAAGCAACAAGTCTGAATTCTCTTAGAAAGAATAAAGAAGCACTTCAACTCATGCCAAAAGCCTTTGAAAAAATTGCAGTGCTCTCCCTATCCCTCACTGCCCTATACATTTGTTTATTTAAATGAGTCTAATGTGAGATTCTCAGATATGTGGTATGCCTCTGATATGACTAAGCCAGGGGCAACTGGCTTAGCACAGAAATTGTTAGGAATGTATCTGAAGCCCCCAGCTGAGCAATAAGCCCATTGATGAAGTCTCCAAGCTGCTTGCTGGGAAGGCTTCTGCCCCATAATACTGCCAGTGGTGACCAAAAGGGCTACGTGTTTGCAAGTTTCCAAGGTCTGCAGCACAGTTGAACCCTAACAAGTCACTCAGGCTTCGCAAAGTTTTTAAAAAAGTGCAGCAATATGTTGTTGCTGCTTTATTATAAAGCATAAAAATAACCAAGAGCATTCCTCTCAGTTGTGGGCTAACGCATGGTCTGCTGTGCTGAAAGTCGGCAGGATTATTGTTGGACTGAGTCAACAAGCATGTACAGGCATACAGGTCCCATACAGGTAACAGGGGTCAGATATTGTTACACCTTATCTCCTACAAACCACTGCACAATTTTTATCCTTGGAGTAGTTGTACCTCACAAAGTGGAGTATATCTTGTCCCAAAATATACTACTACAGCTTTGAGCATCAGCAGTTAGAGACCTGTCAGCAAGCAAATCAAAGTCAACTCAGCAGTTAAACTACCTAATCAGCCTCACTGTTTGGTCCTTGTTCTTTTCTCATACCAATGCAAGTCAACTGACTGAGATTATTCCTAATTTTTGCCACTGTTTCTGAGAGAATAATCTATCGTGTTCTTCTCAGGGGATGCCCTGAGTTAGATTCTAGACTGCACAGCACATCCTTGCAACCCAAGAAAAGTCCTCCACTCTGTACAGGGACTTTATTTCCTCTTCCCCTACCAAAAGAGGAGGCAGGAAATCTATTTCCTAGTAGAACACATTGCCGTGAATAATCTAAATTTGTGTAGGACTAAATTGCAGTTCTTGAGAAAGCTAAAAAACCAAATTCCCTTATGGCTTTGATAGAACATATTACAAAGCATTTACAAGGGTCTTTTCCCTGTGATTTATCTCCTTGTTTTGCCAATTGATGGGCAATAGAGAGGACACAGACACCAACAGAGGGAATGGTCTTACTTTACTAGCAGTATTAAGACAACACAAAAACAAAATAATGCATTTAATATGGCAATAAGCTTAGCACGCGCACCGTTTAGGCAACAAACAAACTGAGCAAGGTAATGTATCTAATCATTACTATACAAGAAAAGAATAGTGATTAAAAAAGGTACATCACCAGTTACCCCATTAATACATTACCATCATCCAGACCACTTCATTCGGTGGGGAGCCCTGAGTCACAGCAATGGGGCGGGGAAATCCTACACAGTGCATCTACTTGTAGGTGAGGTCCCCATCTTTGCTGTGAGGGGGTCCATCCACCTTTTATAGGGCCAAATTGGCAAGTCACAGCAAGTTGCATATTTTGTAATGCGGAAACATCTGGTGATAGTCTTCCCGACCACCCAGGGCCAGGGCATGGCCAGAGTCCAGGTCTCACTTGGGCAAGGTCCTCTAAAGGTCCCCAAAATATCTTGCAGACAATCACAATAGTATAGCACAACTTCTCAAGCATCTGGTTTAACAGACAAAATTTGGCAAAAGATTTCTTAAGTATATGGTTTGACATAATAATACTTAGCATAAGCAGTCTAGCTAATCTATGTATAAAGTTCGCCTATTTTTCTATATCAAAAAGGGACAGTACAGGATTCATCTGTAAGTCAGTTCTGGCCTATCTCAGGCCCTAGCACTTCACTCCTGAAATAAAATTTTCAGGTTGTTTGTTAGTATAATTTACAATTGGTCATCTTAACACCTGGCTATCCCAGTTAATCCTATCTAGGAAGCTAAGCCATGCCACATTAAAGAATGTCCTTTGACCTTTGCTGGACAAATAGTTAGGAACTGAGAATCACTCTTCCCCTTTAGGAGTGCTGTTTTTCAAAGACTGATCAAGAGAGAAATGTAAACATTAGCCTGCTCCTCTCCCTCCTATGAATTTGGAAATGCTGATCCTCGCTGCACTACAAGAGTAGCACAATAATTCAGCTGTCACAGAGAGAAGCCAGTCAGCTTCTGCAGGATGCAGAAGGGCTGTTCTGCTCTCCTACCTCATGCTCTGAGAGGAAGCAACAGAGTCAGCAAGTGGAGCCTTTGATGGAAGGTCAGCATTAGCAGATCTTCTTTTCCTATGTTTACTTGAGCGTGTTTTCAGGCAGCCAGGGAGATCACCAACAGCAGAACTCATGAGACCTAAAGACTTGAAGACCTTCTTTTCCCTAGGAAGTGTCCCTCCCTCCTTTGCCACTGCTGCCATGTTCACTACTGGCTGTCAGACATACACCCTATTGAAACAAGATTACAGGAGTAAAAGCATACCCACAACCACCTTGCAAGCTGTTTAGAGTTCTGCAGTGGTGCTGGATCATCACCCTCAGGCATCTCGCTTAGGTCCTTTACTGTTCTTCACTCTATACTGATACTGCTTCAAAAACCTCTCTAAAATGACCCTTTCAGATTTTCATCCTGCCAACATAGCCATCAGAAGCCCTCAGAGCCACACTCACAAGCCCCAGTAAAGTCCAGGATTTATTCTCATTCCTGAGCATGGGTCTCCCAGGTGACTTTAAGCCCCTCTTTTCTTGCCTCATTAGTATTTTCTACCTAGCACACACATTATAAAGCACACAGATACAAATAAGACAAGTTATAATTCTGTTTTCTTGACAAGATGTGCCTTTTAAAGTCTCTTCTGGTAAAAAGCAGAAACAACTACTGCTGGAAAGCAGTTGGAGAGAAATATCAGCAGCAGTACAATGTAAATAATTAACCAAACCATTTTATTAGATTGCATTATGCAGAGAAGAATAAATCATCAGACGAGCATTAAATATTTCATGGAAGTTATTGTAAAACTGAAGAATCAAGTGTCCTTCTCTATCATCTAAGAGCATGGAAAAGTCATCAATACATTTTAGAACTGCCTCTTATCCCCTTTGCAGCACTGAAGGAGATGGATTCTCTTGAATTCTACATGCACTAAGTATTCGACATCCAGATTTCTAGAAGGGGAAGAAAAAAAGGGAAAAAAAAAACTACCAAAAAAAGCCAAACAAACGAGGAGGGGAAAAAAACAAATCACTAAACCACAAACCACCCCCCACAGAGGCCTTTTTATGGCCTCTCAAATTGGGTAGCCAGAAATGGAGGCATATAAAATTGTTAGTAATTTCTGAAAACACTGACTCACTGAGCTAGTAATAAGCAGTTGTGTTGCTGAATGACTATTGAAACAAAAGACATTATTTACCTCCCTCGGTGATACTTATTAGCAATAAATCTATCTTCTAGAGAAAGAAACAAGTCAAAACCCAACCCGACTCCCTAATTATAGTGCTGCCAAATGAACTTTTAATGTGGGATCATCAGAATTAATAAATAGAAAACCATGGAGCTCATCCAGCCATATAACTTGCTCTCCAAATCATTAATTTTTCAGGAACAATGGACATAGTAAGTGTCTTGTGATTTTTGCTAATGATACATTTTCTCTTAACAGGCTGATAAATTCTCAGTACTACCATTGACTTTACAAATCAGAAGATAATTCTTACAACAGAGAGTTCACCCAGAACTGAAAAAGTATATTTCATTATTTATTCAGTTTACATTTAGATATATCTATTTCAAAATACATCTTTTTCAGGTTTGTTTTTTTTTTCACTTGTGCTCATTACCAATAGTAAATCTGCAAAGTTTCAGCATTTTCTGTCAAGCTTTTCCCTCCTTGTCTACCTTTAGCCACTGCTTTTCATCCTACACTGACATTCCAGGTTCTCCTCAGGCCTGATGAAACTAAGGCAGTGCAGTATCTGGAGAAAGAACCACGGTGGATTAGAGCACCACAATTCATAGAATCATAGAATCTGCTGGGTTGGAAGGGACCTCTGAGGTCATCAAGTCCAACCCTTGATCCACTACTGTCATGGTTACTAGACCACGGCACTAAGCGCCACATCCAATCTCATCTTAAAAACCTCTAGGGACAGAGAATCCACCACTTCCCTGGGCAGCCCATTCCAAATTGTCTGCTTTGAAGGAGTAGGTATATGAAGCTCGAAATAACTACTAATCTGAATTGAGATCCTTATGTGCACAGGGCCTGGACAACTTCGACTTCTAATATCCAGTCTACATTGAAGAAAGTCAGTGGAAAAAAGGATTAGAGCTCTGAAAACACAAGAACTTTTTTTGCTAGCAGAGCCTCCACAAAGAAAGTGAGATAAGACCAGAACATTGTATTTCTCAGTTTCTGGCATTGTTTTAGCTTATGTAACACACTAAAGACACTAATATGTCATTTTACTTCAATACTAGGTCAAAACAAAGCAAATTGTGAAAGTTCTCATGGGAATAAAAATTATTTTTAAACAGTAAGAAAAAAATTAGGTTTGACCCCAGAGTAAGAGCTTTATATTTTACTTATTTCCAGAGAACTTTTGATGGTGGGAGAACTTGTGAAATCACTCAATATGCAAAATAATAAACTCTACAAAGGTAAGATGCATGAAGAAGTGATTATTGAGGAAAATTAGTTTAAAACACATTAGCAGTACACACACTTGCATGTAATAAACTTACAGATTCATAGTGCAGATCCTAGCACACAGATAAAACTGTATTGATACAACTCTGTCTTGAAAGCACAAAAAGGAGACATTTCACAGTTTTTCAAAAACCTCAGCAGTTGTGGGGAACCAGAGCCCTTCAGAGGTGGCATCAAAATTCAGGCTTCAAGTTCAGAACCAAGGGGATATAAATACAACAAAGGTTCCTGAAAGTCCAGCTGTCACAAAAACATGAAAAAACTGAAAGTCTCCTCTTCTTAATAATTAAAAGAGTGAACACTTGAGCATAAACTGTTAGTTCAGCAGTTACTGCTCCAGTACACAGCTTCATGGCTGGAACTGGGAGGTACTGGATTCCGAGCCAGAAAGTGCTTCTGACTCACCCCCATTTTAGAAAGGTGTTTGACTGCACCTTGTTTCCAGTTTTTCCTCAGATTCATCAATTTCCAAAGCAAGATACTGATACCAAGAACAGGTTTTATGCGCAGAATTCCTCTCAACAACACCACGATAAAAGGGCAAAGCTTTACACCAAAGTGTTTGGTCTCTCCTTCCCTTTTTCCTAACTAGATCATCCCTATTGCTTTCTACCATCTGATCTTTCCCCCTACAGCCTTTGCAATGCTGAAAAGAAGAATATATTACATTTGCAGTTCATTATAAAGCCTAGTTGCCCCAGTTGTACTGGGAGGGAGTTGGTGTGGTTTTCTTCCCAATTTAAACACAAACAGGCAGCCAGGCACAGCCCAGGCCAGACTATACAACATTATATTTTACCTGAGCTAATGGGCTGTAGCTAGTGCCACATGTGTTTGTAATAGGTCCAGATGCATTCAAACAAAATGCATTTAGGTCTCTGATACTGCTGGTTTAATGAAAGTTGTTAGTCTCACTTCTCCTAAAACAAATTAGTCAAAATGCCATTATTTTATTCAGTATCTAGTCAACCTCTGCTATGCTATAATCAAAATATATCCAGTGAATACCTCTGAAATTTTCATTTTATTTATTTAGTCTGTAAGAGTCTCATCAAGTTCCCCTATATCAAATCCAATAACCTGATTAACAAATTAATCATCTTCACACAACACCCAGTATAGCAAAACACTATTACACTGCTTTGTCTTAGTGAGCAAAACAGAAATCCACATGATCACGTAATGAAGCACAAGTGAGATACAAAGCACTGAGCATATTATTTGATATTTCTCTGCAGAGAGCATGTGTGCTCAGTTGTCTTCCAACCAACGAAGCGGGGTTTTTGCATCTGACTTAGGTTATCCTATAACACTGCATAATTCTAACAGCAAACTTGAGATTCAAATAGGCAAGCAAGGAACTGGACCATTTCCCAGAAAGTTCTCTGAAAGCAATCTATCCTTCTTAGCAACCAGGAGATGAATATGGTGGATTAAAGAATTAGATAATAAAACAAAAGCCTAATCAGAAATACTATTGCCAGCATTTTACTGGCACGGGGCCCATGGGAATAAAATTTAAAATTAAAAAAATCCTCTAAAATTATTTTAATTTTTCACAAAGTTAACTCAAGGAATTGAAAAGCAGAGGTTGAGAGACTCAGAAAGTTAACAACCCTAAATTCTTTTAAGATTCTTTTAAGATTCCCTTCAGGCAGAATCAATATGTCAAACCTTCTTCAAGTCTATACAGATTTGTGGTCACTGCTAATGCTTTGGAACTAAGGCACCAAAAATGCTTATGGTTCTGTAGCACCAGGTAAGCAACAATATTTCAGGAAGATACGAAAAAACATATGAAATAATTAAATTTCCAATTATTTTTTGCATCAAATATGTTATCTATACTAATTTTTGCAGAGTAAATCTGGAAAATTAGGGGGGATTCTTGTTTCTTACACATTTTCAAAGCTTTGTAGACACCTTATAATTTTTCCCACACCAGCTCATACATTTGCAAAGGTTTCTGCATTTAGCATTGTCTTTATACTTAACTAATATGCTGTTTACTTGACTTTTCATATAATTAATAAAGATGTTAAGGAAAATGCACTTAATATTTGCCTCCATAGTACTATTGGACATCTCTTCACAATACATTGCTTTTCCATTTATGAATTTGTAAGGATGTCTTTTCTGTACAAACCAATTTGGAGTTGGGACCTTAGTGAAAACCCAGATTTTCATTCAGAATGAACCTGTCTGACTGCAACATGTTTCATGAGCTACCATAATTCACCTATAATAAGACTATATGGTAGAGACAAGATTAAGTGTTTAATCAACTGCTCTTGAAGAAATTTACTCCTGATTACTTCAGGAACTTGGCAGGGCAATCTGAGAGATGCTGAAGATTATTTTCATCAATTCATAAAAGTTGACTAAGATCTATGAAGTTTAAAGTTTTGAGAGCTGGAGGGAGAGAGGTGTGGAAACCCCAGTATCATTCCTTCATCTGCAAAATACATTGCAACAAATAATAAAGCAAGTTTCTTATTTATATCATACCTGCTTACACAGTTCAGAGTGGATTTGCCAAAAGCATTTACATTTCTTCTCGAGTATGAAAACAGTGAGAACATAAGCATGAGTAAGCATGTGAGAGGTATTGCAATGGCTTTTCCTGCACAGAAAACAACTAGAATGAAAACACAAGCAGACCAGGCTAAATACATGCAAGTAAAATCTAAGCTGAGGTACTACCAGGTTTGGGGCTGTAGTGGTTTGGACTTTGTTTTCCCCCAGAGGCTAAGAAAAGTGGTAGACCGCAAGGGGTGGAAACCCCTGGAAGTTTTGAAGTTTTATCCAATGGGCGCTCCTGCAAAAAATGTAAACATATCACAAGCTCACCGGAAGAGATGAGTTGTAGTTTGCTTGTTGTTGAGGAGAGGTGGCCATGTTGTAGAGCCACGAGGAAGGGGCTCTGAGCCCCTTGGGCCCTCTGGGGCCTCCCAGCCCCTGGCTGGGGGGACTGCAAAGACCTGGAACAGTGCTAGACTGGACTAAGTGTCTGTAGTTAAGCCGGGAGATGTTTTCTCCATGGGTGCAGAGCAGCAGCCGGCACTGACCAGAGAAACGGTGGCAGAGAGCCAGGATAGATAAAGACCTGAACCGGAGGAGCAGCAGAAACAACATGCAACACCTCAGAGAAGACTCCTGGAAAAGGAGAGAGAGAGAGAGCCAGCAGCTGAGAGACAGAGTTCTGGGGGTAAGGCTGATATCAGATTCTCCCCCAAAAGTCCTTTGAGATCCCTCTGAGAAAAGAGGGAGATGGACTCCTATTAGACATGCAGCACCGGAGAGAGAGAGAGGAGCTAAGAAGCTCAAAAGACGTCCTGGAGCTGGACCGGGACGGCCAGATGGAATGCGAGGGGAGTTGACCTTGGCTTCCCCCTCTCGCACTGCTGCCACGGTGGCAGCCTGAGAGACAGGGCACAGAGACCCTACAAGCTTGAATCTCCTGGAGATACCAGACCGTCACAAAGACCCCCCTGTGTCTTCGTGATATGACGTGGTGATACGACCTTGTCTGGGGTTACGAAGCCCACGGAAGACCCCTTTGCCTGCGTCAAGGGGGCCGAGGGAGCTTGGATACCTCCCTCGTGAGTGCTGGCAGAAATCCAGCTATCAGCTGCTGCATGTGGAGAGGACAGACAGACTGCTGCCTTAGAAGATGCTGCTGCTTAAGGACTGGAAGGGGTCTGTCCTTCTTTCCCTCCTGGACTTTTATTTGGAGGAGAGAAGAGATCTGATCCATTGTAAATACATATGTCATGGTAGAGATAGTTGTGATCGTGTGTATAATGTGATATGGTATTTATTTGTACAGTCATTGTAATATATTCCCTTTCCCCCACTTTGAGTCTGGTGTGTTTTGCCTGGAAAAACCCATCTCACATTAGGTTGAGATGTGGGAGGGGGGAATGGAGCTAGGGAATTGGATTTTGGGGCTATCTCAAACCATGACAGGGGCATCATACGTTGACAAACTTCTAGTCTGCTCATGGGCAAATACATAAGACAGCAAGCAGATGATTCCAAAATCTAAAAAAATCTCCTGTTCGGTGGTTGTTTCCTATGATCCTGATGTATTACAGTACTTCATTTCCAATTAAAATAATGGAGACTAATGATTTACAGAGGCACCTAATAGCTAGAAAAGAACAAATGATTTTAACACCTACACTGTTACATTGAGTCCTATCTGTTGTGTGTCACATGCACACAATCAGCCTTACTGAAAACAATCTAACATAACACCAAGAAAGGAATTCTAGACATAGGTACCAGATAGTTTGCTATAAAATTCTGGAACTTTTAATTAATAGAAAACATTTGCCAAGATTCAGAAGGCTAAATAACCAGAGTCACACTTAAATCACAGCTCTTAAAAACTGATCCATCATGGACTGACCTGGCTTTGAATGTTCTTTTCCACATACTAATTAAACTAAGTTGAGAGCTTATGGTGAGCAAGACACTGGAAAAGCACTAAAAACTGCTAATCTCTCAATCCCTACAAAAAGTTAGCAAATTATCTTAATTTTCTGCTGCCCCAAAACTATGCTGGCATTTAAAATTATAGCACAAATGTTATTCTAATAACTCTGTTTACCAGAAACACAGGCCACTGGCATCATCCCAAATAGTTTGAGGTAATCACACTCTGGGGCCATGGAGAGAAGTAGTAGAAGATCTGGCACCTCAACTCAAGTATCATTCACACCTAAACCCCATCCCAAGGTAAATAAAGGTAACAAATTGGCCCTTATGCACCTCTTTTTCTCCCCAGTACAACACACAAACTGCACACAGAAAAAGAGATCCACAAAAACAGTTGAAGGATAATCCTGACAAGTTTCTAAAAAAAAAAATAGTTCACAGTGCAAGGAATTAATCTTCTTCAGCCAGCAGTCTTTCCATGGGGAGAAGCACTCAGCCATACAGCTTCCACAAAGCCAGTATGCCTCTAGCAGTAAAAGCATCCCAAAGTACCTATAGAAGGCTTACACCAGAGAGATTACAGTACACGCAATTGCACTCACACCCAACTCAGTCTACTGGCTGATGGGGAAGAATAAGCAACCTGTCAACTTGTCTTTCAAACAGTTTGTAATTAGCCATTACCCAGACTCTAGAGGGACTATGCTTTTCAATGCCTCCTCTCCATTGTGCAAACAGAGAGAGAAGGATGAAGGTTCCTATCTCCCTTACTGAGACAAGCCTAGTAAATATCCCGGGTCTCTCTTCTCAGCAACTGTACAAGATTGAACGTGACCAAAGGTTTTGTTCAGACATCTCTGTCGCAGAACTGTGCTGTTGATTCATTTTGTATCAAAAGTAGTAAATTTCCGCACAACACTCAGACAGGACACTTGCCAGAAAATTATTAGATTCAACAACATACAAGGTAGTGCATTAGAGCTTTCAGTTATTACCCAGGGGTTTGAAGTGGTATATTTTTCTGTTTCATGATGAAAGAAAGGAACATTTTCTCCTGCTCCCTCTACCCACTTTTTAATTCTCTATACTGATTTAAAATGATAGAGACCAGCAAGGTTCTTCATCAGCAGAAAGAGCTCTCTACAAGACTCAAAGAGCACGGTGCAGTCTGGATGACCACAAAGGAGAGTCTTTGCACTGAGGACTCCATTTTTCATGGTCATAGAAGCTCAACCAGAAGTTCTATCTTGTACAAGCAGCAGGAGATAAAACAGTATGACTTTGAGACTGTAGGTGGATGTATTTAGAATCAACATCCTCCTGAACTGCAGAAACAGAACTAAGAAGAACAGGGAGAGTTCCCTTGGGGCAGCCTCTTACCCATCAGATGAGGTCAAATTGGGTTTTGCAACAACAGGATCAGCTCTACATACTAGTACAGGACAAGTTCAAGGGCTTTTGTCACTACATAAGATAGCCTTAAGCAGACTAGAGACTCTCAGCAATAGAAAAATATGGTAAAAATATCCTTCCCTTGCTTAGAGGAGCTCTACCATTGGAAATCAGCTCAAGCTGAGCTGCTGCACAGTTGGAATTGGCCTTATCTGACAGAACATCAGAATAAAATGTCCAGGAGGCAAGCAAGGAAGAGGTGTCAGGATTTGATATAACATACCTTTGGCTGGCACAAATTTTTTGGAGAAGGGAAAATTGTGCATTCAACCTATCTGTACTTTAGAAAAGCATTTGATTTAGTGCCACACAGGATCAGCTAAAATATAGAAGAGAGGAATTAGTGTGGTGTAGCAGGGACTGACTTTGAAGAGTTGTTCTGAAAAGCAGAAGGAAAGGGTTGGAAGTGGACTAGCAATGGACTTTCCTCAAACCCAGTCTTGGAACTGATATTGCTCACTAGTAACCTTACATAATCAATGTTGCAATGACCCACACACTTTTCTTTCTCCAGCAAATGCTTAAATAAACAATCTTTCTTGTGTGCCCCAAAACGCATCAAAATTTCCCTGCAGAATACCTAAAGAGCAATACTAAAAATTGTGTTCCTGTCACTGTCAAAAAATCTATCATTTATTTTGCTTATTTTTGAAAGCAAACTCTTCACAGAGAAGTCAGAAATAACATAGCTAAAATGTTTATATAGTAAAGAAGAACTACTCAACGTCTTCAAGACTAAGCCTAGCTGAATATTAGCAAATAAATTAAAACTATAAGTATTTAGAATTAAAACTGAAAAGTTTTGAAATATTTAAAAGTTCAACATATTTCCACAAGGTCAAAAATTGTTTTTGATAACTCCTAAATGAAGTACAAGTCCCAGTATTACTGAAAAATTTTCCTTCCTAAAAACTATGGTTTATGATAAAAATGTTGCCAGAGCTTTAAGGTAATCGAACAATCCTAGTCACCACAATGATAAAAAAGTTCATCAGCCATCATATGCCATTTCACAGGAAACAGTTTCCAAATATTTAAATCTTCACTCTTAGAGACAAACAGGAAAACAGACAAAAATGCCGATACAATGGTATCTGATATCAAGGATGCCAAAACAAGCTATTAAAAGACATGAAAAGAGCAAAGCTGGAGAAGCTTGAATTGTTCTGCAGCACATAAGCCCTACAGAGAAAAAATTGCAGGCTAAATTCAGTGATTTAATTCTCTTCCTGTATATGAAGTAAACAAAGCTAAGTGAACTATTAATTCTCCAGTATATTCTTATTTTTTCTTGTTGTTACAAACTGTACCTGTCAACCTCACAGGTAAGCCTGAATCTAATATGAATTTATGATCAGAAAAAAAATGATTGCAAAGCACCACTTATACAAACAAAACCAATTTATTATGAAAGACACGGAGAGTAGGAATAATAAGGAAGAAGTTGTCAAAGTCAAAGCTTTGCCTGTTTTCCAGACACTACTTTAAAGTACAATTTTTAACTCAGATTTACTGACAAATCAGGTGTTAAAGAAAATTATCTCTTTTTCATCCTCCGTATTTACTTAAAACTTTTAAGCTGACTTGACCTTTTACTTTTCCCACAGAATAAATGAAACACATTTTTCCTATTACCTAGCAAAATAGTTAAATAATCAGAAACTCAGCAGTATGTTTTTTCTGGCAAACGTGTCTGTTGACACAAGAAGCTAAATTATCCTAAGTGCAGGGACATTATGGGACATGTTCTCACACCTCTTCGCAGACCCAGGACTCTGCAAGAAGGGTTCAGAGATATATCTCCTAATTAACGTACCCTGTTTAAGACTGCAAGTCGTAGAAGAATTAATCCATGTACTGGTATGATGGCATTACAGATTGGATGCAGATCCTGATTTGGCAAAGATATACAGCTGCACTTTTTGGTGAACTAATTAGAGTATGGGCTTCCAAGAGCTGAAAATACAGACTCAGTAAAGTTGAAGTGATGCACACAGACAATATCTAATCCAGAAGTCCTGGTACATATTGCAGACTTACCCCATTTTTGAATAGCTGAATTGGTAGAGCAAGTTAATAACGTAAGTGCTTTTCATAATGTGGTTCTGCAGTTTTGATGCTTAGTAGATCCAGACTTAATGCATCTGGGAAAGACAATCTTAGGACCATAGCCCATAGAATTTACAATGATCTTGGGCAAGCTGAATTTTAGCCAAAAACCCTGCAACAGCACTTTTCTCCATCAAATATGCGCTTTCTTGTCTATCACAGATAGACCCTGAGGAATCCAGAATGGAATTTTCCATCAGTGCAAGAAACCTCACAACTCTTCCCCAAAACCGAGATCTCCTACCTACTCTACCAATAGCTCAGTGGTCCAGTTGTATAGATTGTTTACTCAAAGATTATCTACAAAAGGCTTAATTTCACATATTTCACAAGAGCAGAAAACCAGATCTTAAACCTTTCTGACTTTTCTCCAAAACTGCTGTTTCAGAGCATACTCAGTGTTTTGTCCTGCCATGCTGCACATATGATAACCAGCTAATACCATGTGCAGCACTTTTGGGATAAGATCAGAACTGAACTACTAAGAGAACAAAAGAGAAACTGTTCAAAGCTGATCAGTGAAGAATTCCCAACGTCATGGGAAGTCTCCTGTGCCAGACTGGGAGAGTAATTTTTGCCATTCTGCCCTGCAGTCAGTCTGCAAAAAAAAAGTCCAGAGCAGAACAAGAGTGAGAACCCTCGTGTATCTGCGTGCCAGCGATGTACCCTCATGAGGTGTCCTGGCAATGAAGATTCAGTGGGCTACAACCAGTTCCTCTGACTTCCTCCAACCTCCTCCACTTCAGACTGCTGTGCAGACCAACAGGATAGCCCAGAGCTGTTTGTCGGACTTCAGCTGTACCAAAAGATTTTTCATTGAAAAATTAACAATTTATCTTTTATTTTCAAATTCAGAAATTTCCAGTGCAAAGGAGTTCTTAAGGCTTAGTGATATTCCAGATTACACATCTCAAATATCCTTATACAGAATGAACTACTCATTATCTGTTAGTTAAAAATAAATTAGACATATATTCCACTTAGAATAGTTTTGTAGTTGAAAACTTTACATAATTTAAAATTATACAACTAAGTACTAATTATTGTACTTTTCTGTTATATTTGAATTCACAATAAAAAGGTCTAAGGCTTTAATTAGTATAAAATCAAGTCATTCAATGGCTGATTTTGAACATGGTACAATTACAGTAACAAAATCAAACTACATAGCATTTTCAATAGGTGGTTAGGGTACATTAAAGTAGATCTTTAAAAGCTATGCTGATTTAATTGCAAGTGAACAGAAGTTTTTATTAGTATGGACATATTAAGGATCCATGTACTGCCTGGAGAGACAGATATATTATATAGCAAAACTTTTGATTATAAGCAGTATGTTTTTAAAATAAATTGATTTCACTCAGGTCCAGGAATATATTTGCTGTTTGAAAGACTGATTTTGCTTTTCTCAACTCCTGGATGTGTAGATCCAGAACAGAATCCAGGACAGGTACAAGCAGCTGGTCTTTTTGCACTATACATATCCTTGGCATCTCTTCTTAAAATTCTCCCTTCCAGGTTAGGCACAGCTTATCACATGATTTTCATGACAATTCTGGTGTCAGTACTCCCTCTCACTGTACAAAGATCAGTGTTTACAGAGCCACAGTGCTGACTACTCTCTTATATGGATCTGAATCATGGGTCATCTACCGCCACCGCCTGCATCTCCTAGAATGCTTCCATCAACGCTACCTCCGTACAATCCTAAACATCCACTGGTCAGATTATGTGACCAATACATCTGTTCTAGAACAAGTAGCAGTTACAAATATTGAGGCCATGTTGCTGAGAACACAGCTGCGTTGGGCAGGGCACGTCTCCAGGATGAAGGACCACCGCCTCCCTAAGATCCTGCTTTATGGTGAACTTGCCACCAGCTACCACAAGAAAAGAGCCCTGAAGAGAAGATTCAAGGTCTCCCTGAAACAACATCTCAGCCTTGGCCATATTGATCAACATAATGGTCTACTCTGGCCTCCAACCGGGAGGTCTGGAGACACACTATCTGTAACGCTGCTGATGCCTTTGAGAAAGCACGCAGGATCACCCTTGAGGAGAAAAGACAATGCAGAAAGAACCGTGTCTTGCAGAATATACCACCTAAGGAGTCTTTCTGCTGTGCCTTTTGCAATTGGATATGTCTGTCTCGTATTGACCTTTTTAGCCACCAGCACGCTTGTGACAAACGTGGGTAGAGCCCTTCCCAAATCTTCGTTCGTGAAGCCCAGCCATGATGACTCCCTCTCTCACTCCTAATTTCCATCTATGTTTATGTAATTTTTAAAAAAAAAAAGGAAAAAAGAGTATATCAGCAAGTGCTCCGCACTAGTTGATGTCTCAATAGACCAATGAGAGAAGAGTATCCAAAAGCTTAGTCTCCAAGCCAGCTGTATCTCTCAGTTCACCTTACACAAGCAGAGAACACCAATGAATGACACAGGGTGGGACCCCCAGAGAGAAGGGCTCCCATGGTTTGGGCAAAGACAGTTCTGTACTGTGGGTGAACGGCAGGACTACAAAACCTGGAAGGAACAGCTTTAGAAATGGGTCCATTACAGTAGCAGCTTCCCAGGATCGAGCGAAGCAGAAAAACAATTACTTGCATTTTTATTTGTACAGGTCCTCCCTGAGTTGTGTAATTCCCCCAACCCACACGGTCCCATCCACAACCATGTTGTCTCCCTCCTTGATCACAGACTCCACCCCTGCACAAGCAGGATAGGCTGCCTCATCCGCCTCTCCCCAGTCCTTGGTTCTGTTACTGGAATGTGGTCCTCCTGTATCCCCCATTGGTCAGTAGAGCCCTCAAGCCACTCCCTTTCTCCCGGACCTTGGCCCAATCACGTTCCTCCTTCTAGCCCTCCCCCTGTGCCCATATAAACCGCGGGAGCTTCGAAATAAAGGTCTTTTAGCCTTGTATCCCAGAGAGAAAACTTGGTCGCTCTCTCCTCCTGCCTAAAGAGGTCTGCGCAGCTGAGTTGTTCTCTGGGAATCTCTAGCAGGGAGTCCACAATCAAGTTCCGTTACTGTACATTGAATAGAGAGTTTTCCTTACACTATTATTTCTGAATTTCTGTAAGTTTAACACCATACCATTTACACTCTGAATTCTGGCATTACCCAGATTTCCAGCTAGCTGATTACTTCTAATTTCTGCATATTCCCCACTTCTTTGAAATTCTACTACTTTGAAATTCTACATGCAGAACAGTAATGCCTCTCTCTCTGTAGATAAACACTGGTACATTTGACTGGTAAGTCTTGCAAAGATGTCAGCCTCTGCAGAAACAACCATAGTTGTTTCTCCTGAAAGTGTTGAAACCAGCCACTCCCCAGTATGTTTAAAAGCTCAGAGGCAAGGCAGGAAGGTTATTTACATAGCAACAGTCTATTTACAGAGCAAGAATCTAACAGTTCCTTCCATTTTAATTATTTATTTTTAAGTAAGAGGGGTTTATTAGTGCTGCACTGAAACAGGTATTTTTATTTAGTTGTAAGCCACTTCTCAGGAGTAGCAATTTATGCTACTGCATATGCAGTCTGCTGTGAAGTACATTCTGAAATGGTTTCTAAAAACATTTTAGCTGATTTTCCTAGCAAAATCTTGGAACAGCCCATCAAAGCAAGGAGACACAAAGCAATCTTTTTCAGGCAGGTCTTAAATATTTGTCCCCTCACTCTGAAGTATTCCTTTAAGCCACTTCACGATATTTAGACTCTCCAGATAAACACAGATTGCAGTTCCATTTACAGCTCTATAACCATAATGATGTAATTCTAATTTGGAAAAAGATATTAATCGGCTTTTCTTCTTAGCAAGCCTTATTCTAGTCCAATAGCTGATATTAAGCTCCATTGTCAACTGCAGACTCATTTACCTAGGTAAAATGTACAGTCAGGAATGGTGAGTTTATTTTCTAAATTTCCTTCTGCAGCACTGAAGGGAACACAGTGTTCATTCCCTATGCGTATGAGCATCCCAATGACCATGAACACATAACTTCCTAAGAAGAACTTCACTCTTAGTAAAAAACCAAAACTGCAAAACATGGCAAGAGATTAAAAAACCACACCATTAGCGTCCCTAGTCCAGTCCCATGCAATAGCAGAGAATTTATTAGGTGAATATCCCAGCTATCTCAGGTGTCATCAATATGGCTACTTGCAGCAGTTTTAACGATCTTAAGAGTACAAGAGCTTGAGGTACAAAATCGGGTCATATTGAAACTGTTCCAAAGAGCGGTAGTCTAATTCATGACTTCACAAACTTTTTGATGCTTTATATAAAGAATACTCACACCTAGCAGAGGAGAAAAAGCATGCAGGTGACAGGAGACCACCACATAGCCTGATAACTGTTAAGCTGATGTTCTCTGTTGCAATGTAGAAAATTAAGAACTCTGCCTCATCTTTGGAGACCGTGCCTAACAAGAGATTTCATATGTCACTTTTCTGAGAAATTCTGCTGTGCCCCTGAGGCTTAAGGGGATAAATTACAAATTAGGAGGGATAAATATTATCTTCATAGGCACCAAACACATACAGACTGAATGATACTTTGTCAGGCTGATATCCACAGAATTAGCCTCCTAAAAATAAAAGCTCTTTTTTGCTCTGTACTGCACTTCATATTTTCCTCTTCAAGAGGTACAAAGAAAGTTTAATCATCCTAAAAGCTGAAAAGGCTGAGAGTAAAGATTCTCAAGCACTGAAGAGCTCTCTGTGGAGAAACACCACAGAGCTGACTAATCTCTTCAGAGTGAAGGAGCATCTCTTCAATAATACAGCACAATTAATACTCGCCATTCTTAATCTCAGTAATCTGACAAGGGAAACACACCTTTTACCTTCGTGGTTTCCTTTTTTTCCCATCTCTCCTAAAGCATTTGAGTTCCTTATTGCAAAATAATGCCATTTTCTAAGAGAGAGAGAAAAAAGAAATTCTCTTTGAATAGCCAAGACCAAAAAAACTCCACAAAGGAGGAAAGAGGGGGGAGAAAAAGAAAGAAAGAAATCCCCAAGGCAGATATCCATTGATCATCAGGCGTACCATCTTCATTTAAAAAAAACAAAAATCTGGTAATCACTGACATTCTTGTTTCTCTACAAGTTGGGACATACCACCCTAACTACCAAAGTAAACATTTTCACTGGACATGTCTGAGAACTCCAAAGAGAATTTGTCACATAATACACAGAACATATTTGCTTCAGAAAGAGGGAAGGTGGCAGCAGTCAAGGCCACATATGAACTTTTTTCCAAAGCTGCCTAGTCTTAGGGATTGGTAGTACCACTGAGAGCATCTTCAGTCTCCCAGCTATTCGAGCAGAGAAGCTCAGAAGCATGAATCACAACCTCCATGAACTTTGAATGGTTCTTATGAGATGAACGCAGAAAATGTCGTCTTCATTCTTTTCACAAGTGCACTTATAGCTAAGCCAATCCTTTGCAAGGAGGTCTCTTCTCTGACCTTCACTGATGCATTCAAGGGCATTTTGAGAACTTAACATCAGCCCTTGGTCAGTAGGCACAGAAGATGTCTACCCACAAAACCACAGTGAGAAAGCAAGCTTTGTGACAGAGAGCAGCAACTTGGGGGTCATTAAAACAAATTAGAATATTTGTTTAATTAGTTTGAGATACTGACTATTCAGGTGATGTGTGAGACTATGAAGATATGTAGCAAGCACTTTTTCTCTCTCTCCCCCTCAACTGTCCCTCTTGCTTAATACTTCAGCAAAATCAACACAATGCTCTCCTAAGAGTTTCTAAACTAACAAAGTCTACTGTGTTTCACATAGCACTTCTTACACTGACTTGTAACTTGCATGCCTGGACATTCCTGATTAAACTCTCACATGCCCTTCTCAAATCCAGTTTTAGTCTGTATCATGGCTATCCATCTGTAACAGACATAAGAGGTTTAGCTCAGTGCTACAGAGTTATCAGTATGTAAGAAAGAATTTAAAGGAGAAAAGCAAAATTAAGAACACAAGAGCATTTGATGAAGAAAAATCATTGAGAGGTCAGGACCCCAAAAACCACACCACGTGTTCTCTGGAAACACAGGAGTGCTCACACTGTCCAGAACAAGCATATCCTTCTGCCATCTATTCATTTGTGCCTGAGCACACATTTGTAGTCTCAGGCAAAACTCCAATACACAGCAAAAATTATTTCCTTTCTGTTAAGACCAGAAATACTTTCAGCTTCTCACACTTTACCTCCCTTATGGTTATCTGAGCTTTGGATTATATTTCCTCAAACGTATTTTTTTTTACCAAGTGGAATATCATATTGCTAATTTATGTCTTTATTAACTCAATTTGTCCTTCTCCTCCTATTTTCAGTGATGCATGCAATTCACTTCAACTTGATATTACCACTTAATGTCATTAGTGTGTGCTTACACCCGCTCTGAGGTAATTATCAAAGATAAATTACTGAAAACATTAAGACGCCAGGAACACACACAAAATAGACATATCAGTGATTGAGGGGGAAAGAGTCCAAGTCCACTCCAAGACCAAGTTTCGTCGCAATGATAACAATTGTGACCATTACATCATCTCTTTTTATCCTTAAAGGGAAGTTATATAAAACCAGAAGGAACTTTATGCATATTACAAAGGTCTAGCTGAGGAGAAATCAATCCTTACCTTTATTTCCAGTCTCTGAAGAAGATTTTGGTCTGCATATTCAGATCTTCATCAGATATCCACCCAAATTTAAATTAATCAAGCAAATATCACTTTATGAGACACTGTATCAAGTGATACACTAAAATCCAAATATTTTAATAGCTACAATATACCAATCTTCATTTCCCTTCAGTTTCTGTTTCATTGTTTTATCTGTGAGTATAACCTAGCTTGCCTGCCAATATTAGTTTTTTTTGTGAAGAGACACTGATGGTCAGTAGTAGCTCCATTAGCCTCTAGAACAGACTTGTTTATGAAATTGCCCTAATTTAGAGAAAGACAGTGAATCTCACTGTCAGTGTATGCAGTGGTAGGATAGGATTTGCACTTCTGCATGTTATCACAGAATATGACCTCTAGAGGTCCAGCACCTCATTCAAATGGCCAGTGAGATCAAGTCACTTAGTCTTGACAAGGCAAGTTTTAAAATTTCCAGGAGCAGAGACTTCACAACTTCTTTAGGCCCTTGTTCCACTGTTTTGAACACTCTCCCGGTAATACAAAAAATCCCAAGCCAACAAACACCTCTTCGTATCCAAGTGAGTTTTCCTGAAATGCAACTGAAGTCTGTTGCTTCTTGTCCTCTTACTGCATATCTGCAAGAAGTTTCCAGTTCTCTCTTCTCACTCTTGTGATTTTTTTTTTTTTAAAGTAGCAATTTCTGCCTGGTGAACACAGACAAGGAAGGCAATTAAGCCATTTTTAACCCTTTCCATATTTTACAGTTGTGGGAGATTAATCAAATTAAATTATTAGTAGGTCAGTCAGGGTAGCTACCAACATGATTCATGAATTTATTTGGTATTTCAGAAGAATTACAAAGAACACAGCTGGACTGAAAACAGTTTCTCTTCCTCTCTGCCTGGAAAGTCTTCTTTTAAAGAAATATTAAGAAATATTTAGTATTAATAACAACTTTTGCCAATATTTTTCATAATCATAGCTCCTCAATGTATAGGCTTCTATGCCACTCAATTATCTCTAGAACTCAAAGAAGAATATCCAAAATTCTCATTTTTTTTCTGATAACTCCTGGTTTTCTAAAGTCCTTCAAATCATCAGTGAGCCAGTCTACCATGTAACCTACCCACTATTGGATCCTCCATGCTTCTTCTCACTATGTTAACATTTCCCAGATTTCCATTGTCACATAAACTCTTCACCATTCTTTCCCTCTCTACTACACTGACACCGTGGGAAAACTCTGCTAAAAATCCACAGCAGACTGAAAATAACACAGCTTTTCACATAATAGTGCATGTAAAATATATGATATGTGATGCGGCAGAAAGCTTTTATGGTTCCTTGTCCAGCTCTACTTGCCTAAATCCCTCAGACCTTCAGCCATCTTTAGATATATAATAAGACTAATCCCAAAGTTATGCTGAACAAACCCTTATCAAGCAACCTTTGACATCAATGGGACTACGACTGAGGCTAGCCACAAATTTCCCATTGTACAATTGTACTGTATAAAACATTTTGCTAATATTTTTACATCCAGTCACAATTTATGCCTACTTTTTTTTTTATCCCAGATGTTGAATTAGTTCTTATTTGTATATTTAGAGAGAAAGACAAATACAGCTGTCATTCTAAAAATAATAAATGTATTGATACCATATGCAAGCCAATGGTACTAACTGCATTCTTTCAGAAAAAAATAGATGAATCTGCCCTTTTAAGAGACCATCAGCATCAAAAATACTACTGTACAAAAAAGCATCTTCCATTCCATATTCTCACTTCAAGAATTTCATTATTGAAGTATAAGCATTTCTTATTTGACACTGCTGTTACTAACTTTCCTTTTATCTGATGGAATACTCACATTTCAGGGAACTACATTTAGTGCAGCTAACTAGACTCCATTTATTTTCTCACATAACAGCAGGAAAAATTTCTATGATATTTCCCTTTATAAATTTGCTGACCTCTTTGAGGAGTAAAGACAAATATAAATATGTGCCTGAAAGTAGTATCAATTTATATCCAATTCAATGAATTTTTTAAATTTTTTTCTTCATTTTCCTATTTTTTGTGTTAACTATGCAAGTTCTGTTCTTTAGATCAGGCAAATTATGTTTACTTGCTTCTGTTAGGCATTTACCACAGTTTTCTATCAGAATTATACTACTACATTAAAACAAATTTCCTAACACAAGTTCCATACATCTATTTATGTAGTTAAAATGTAATTTTCCAAATGGCTTGAGTCATAAGCACTTTTCAAAAATGTTATCCACTATAAGTATATTGAAATGCCATTTTGTGCAATATGACAAATGTGTGTAACAAATGGTGGTCAGTGAAAAGGAAGTAAAAATGTCTCATTTGGTCTTGAAATTACAATAGACTCTACTCAAACACTGTGCTTTTCTACTCATCAGTGCACTCAATTTGAGTAAATTCAGCTCAATATCCAAATTCTCTCTATAACCCCAGTTCTGGTGAGAAGCTCCTTAATCACAATTAGCCTACATCCCAACTTCTATCCATTCCATTCTTCTAAAGAAAGCAGCCATTTATCTGTCCTTTTTTTAAATTAAAAATGCAATTGAAATTCATTGGGCAATCTTTCCAGATAGATGAGACATTGAATTGCTTCAAAAGCAGCCAGACCCTCCTGTCCTTCATGCTGTGCTGTGCCACGGAAGCTTTTAGAGCAGGAGCTCCCACCATGCTGAGAAGGCCAGCTACAGGAAAGATGCAGGTGATGCATCCTGCAAGCAATTTATGTGGTTTATGTAAATAGAGAAGCAAAAACTGAGCCGTACACGAAAACAATTAATGATTTTCCAGGAGAAGTGGCAAGTTTCAGCAAAGGTCTCAGCCTTTACTACACAATAGATTTTTTTTTCCTGACTTGGGCAGGCACCTTAAATAGGTGACTTCCATCAAACTTCTGTTTTCTATAGACTTTCTACTTCTAACAGCTTTACCATTGCTATATGTAGCTTTCAGATGGGTTGCTTTTTCACTCCTTTACAAAATGTTGATGCCCGACTGCAAGAATGCAAAAGGGCTAATTTTTGCTCCAATTTAGTCTGACTTTATTGAAAGATGATTCTTTAAATAAAGAAGAAGTTCTGTTGAGCTGTTTTAATTGGCACAGACACTTCAAGAGCAAGTGTCAAGCTGACAGAATTGCCTGTAGCACTAGGTAAGTTAAGGGAGGAACACATCACTTCAGATTACAGTTCCACTATAAACTCCCAGTTGGGTTGGCATCCTTTCTAAAATACTATCAGAAGGCAGAGACAGCAAAGATTGTAACTTCATCTCCTTCCATCTTCATTATAAGGGTCTCTCATAATACATTTTTTTGACATTGTGATAAGCTTCATTCTGCTCCCCTGGCTGTTTCACAGTCCATTATATTTTTGCTGGAACACCTTCCAGCAATGGCCTAGATATTTGAAGAATTACATTGCTCTTTTTAGTTCTGGAAGGCAAGCTTGACCTAATCATGCACCACCCATCCAATTAGCAAAAGCATCAGATGAAGACATTTCTCAGCATCTTATACCTTGTGTTACATAGTTGATAGAAAAGGTCATTCAGCCTTTTCTTCACTTAAACCTAAAAAGTTTGTGTGTTCGTTTTTTTTTCTTCCTCTTCACGCCACTAGCTGGAAAATTCAAAAAGCAAACTCACAATGAGTCAGACCACGAACTTCAAAATGTTAACATTCTCTTTTTATCACAGGATTTCCTGTCTGTTTTGTAGGTGAAAGATTACAACGGTCAATAAGAAATTAAGGAATCAATAGAAAGATTAAAGACAGCAGTGCTGCAACCTCCTGATCTTCCTCGATCTGCTTAACACGAGTCTTAGAACCACAAATTTCAAGAGTTAGGTGAGGAACTGGGTAGTACACCATAGCAAACAAAATATAATCTCAAGCAACCTTCCTCAAGTGGAAATCTTATGCCAAAGGTAGATTACATGAAGTAGAAAATTATTAGAAAGACTGAGCCTAGCTCTCAGCACCAGAGTTAGAGAAAGTCCAGTGAAACAGAAGATAGCTTAAAAAGGCAATTACCAGACAACTTTCAGTATCCCCGAGTTTTTCTGAGTGTTTTCCCTAGTGGTCTACACCACAAGCAGAAATCCTAGACCCAGAGTAGGTCTCCTATCTTTTCTGCAGACTCAGCCAACAGTCTGGAATCTAGCACTGAAATACTGGACCTTTATAAACCTGCTGTTGGATATATGCTTTATATATATTAAGGTTGAGAATTGAAGTGTAAGCTCTAGACTAAGAAGGAAATGCAAACCTGGACCCGAATACGAATCTTCATTGTCTACAGCTGTATTACCGAGAAATTCAGCACAACAGAAACAAAGTAGTAGATGGAAGTAGTCAGTGTTATGACCCCTCTTCAATACTTGTTTGAGGGCCTCATGGGCAGCGTAGCCTATGCACTGGTTCAGTGCTCTCAGTTAAGCATAGGGGATCATATGGGGTACCCTCAGAGGGGAACATCGGGGTGACTGCTTTGACCAGCAAGTAGTAAAACCACTCCGCAAATCAAACTGGTATGCAAGAAACAGAGAGCAACATAGATTTGTTTAAAAAAAAAAAAAAAAAACTACCAAATAAATAATTTGTGAAAGTTCAAGGGTTATGACCATATCTAGTGTCAAGTCACTGGCTTGAAAGTACAGCAGTTCCCACTAGCACCTATGAAGTATAAATTCTGAAATTACTACAATTTTTTTTAAAAAACAGTAGAGAGATTTAACTTCACTTCCTTAAATGGTTCCTTTTCTTCAGATTAACTCTCATAAGAAAGACTGTTCTTTCCAGAACAGTTGTCAGACACAGGACACAAGTTCATGCATTAAAATTGTATATGCAGCTGACACAAGCCCCTCTCATGCCTTCCCCAGAAGTCATTAAATAACGTTGAAGTGAAGACCCAGTCAGATGCAACTGAAACTAATTTCATTAAACTATTTGGATTTTTGTTTTCCTTTGGAGCTTTAGAGCAATGGAAAAAATACCTTTGCGGTGAATAGCTGAGACATACCTTTTAATTTTGAAACCCTAACCATGCAGAAATGTTTGAATTCACTTTAAAATATCTACACTATGTCAGACTAATTTCTCAGGATAGTACTTTTAATGACAGGTGACTGCCTATCACTGACTTTCAATGGGACATAAATATTTAAGTTCCTTTGAAGCTTTTAAAAACCTTCTTTTGAAAGCCATATTATTAAACTTTCTAGAAGTTTGTTACTTCTACCAGAATTCCACTATCCTCACCTAAATTGCTTAATAATGTGCAAATTTAATGTTAAAAAGTCAGATTTGGTTTAAAGACAAGTCTGGATGGAGATATGTAGGAATTAATATACCTTATGTTCCCCAGGCTTTTCTTTGTCCTTAACCTCACTTTGAGTCATCTATTCAATAAGCATGCAGGCATTTTAGACCAGCCTTCAGAGAATGGTATGGAGTAGCACAACAATGTCTATGCACAACTTCAGACAACTGAACTCAAGCCTGATGTTCAAGTATGGTGAATCTCTGCCCAAACCTTCTACTGCAGTGTGCAGTAGACCCATTCAGGCATCAGACAACATCCTAGTGCTAACGATTCACTTACTTCACTTACCTCCACAGTAAACCGGTAACTAATTTTCTTAGTTGTCCTTTGCCAATAGAAGATAAAACTACATGAACATATGAATTATCATTTCAATTTAAGCCCTTAAAAAGAAGAGGAGTCAGTCTTTTCTCTCAGGAAACGTGATAGGACCAGAGGAAATGGCCTAATGTTGTGTCAGGGGATACTAAGCTTGAATACTAGAAATAATTTCTTCACTGAAAAGGTGGTCAGGCAGTGGAAGAGGCTCCCCAGTAGCTGGTGGAATCTGCATCTCTGGAAGTTTTCAAAAGGTGTGGCACTTGGCAATACAGTTTAGTAGTGAACATAGTGGTGCTGGGTCAATGGTTGGACTCAATAGTAGAGGTCTTTCCCAACCTTAATGATTCTATGGTAATCATTGTGTCTTTAATCAGGTTTCTTGTGAATGAAAGCATGATTAGGAGATAAAACTCCCTAGCTGCTGCTTGAGTTCTATGTCCACAAGATGCTGCATGACATGTCAAGTCCCTATAGCTGAGTAACTATTCCAATAATCCAAAGAGGCTAGAGTTTGAGCACTGGATTCCAATGCTTAGACAATATACAGTTTTAAAGAGATTTAAACCACAACCTGTAGGGTAAGCACAGCAAGTAGCTAAGGCAGAATGCAATATCCCATCAGGGACAAAGCCCTGATCCCACCTAATGTTCCATCCTTGCTGCATAGCTTTACTTCTCTGACATTTGCTCTGGATGGGACAGCTCTGCCTACCATTTAACTGTTCATTCTTACTCTCTAGTATTATTTGAATTTTTCTTAGCTGCCCTTTTGCCAAGGCATGTATGTGCCACATCTTATCTTCCAGCTGTCAATCTTCATATCTCTTCACTAGCTTATCTACATCAATCTACTTTCTAGTTTCCAACTTGCTTTATCTTCTCTTCAGTGTGACTTGTCTTCTACTTGTCACAATCTCTTTCTCAGATCCCAGACAACTAACCACATCCATCACATCTACTTCCCTTAATCCCCATTGCATTCGGCTTCCCTTTTGGAAGGTACACACTGAGTTTAATCAACGTAAAGTGATGAAACTACAAAATTTGACACCATAAATATTAACTGCATGCTAAAACAATTTCAAAGCAATGAAAATAATCAACCACTGCTGATATGTATTTAAATACTAGAGAATCCATGCAACTAGCAGCTTGAAAAACAGCATGCTAGTTTTTCTGGTAATTTCTCCCAGAAACAACTCAGTGCAATGTGTTCAAGTATCCTACAGATGGAATTACTGATGTGCAATTGCTTCTGGCTGCTACTACCTGTCAATTTACTCACAGAGGTTATGAGATATAAGTTTCCATTAGCATAAGCTTCCCACTCATGCACACTTCCATGCTTTTCATGCTGTTTTCCCACTCTCTTGTGGCAAATAAATAGGCCACATTTATTTCTTAGTTTCCATAGCTGTTTTAAAACTACAGTTAAGTGTCTAAGCTCTTGTGAGGATGAACACACAGACACATATATGGTTCTGACAGTGTGGCAATTAAGACATTGTTTTTGTAATAACATTTTGAAGAGATCAGTCTTACTACTTTATGAACAAAATTCCCAAAAATAAATCATTCTACACTCTTTAGTCTTTTGTGATGAGTGAAAACAAAACAGAACTAAAAAATTTTTGTTATAGTCTGTTTAATATGAAGATAGCATGGAGAATAGTTCACCAATACCATAAGCTTTTAAAGTTTAGAAGATAACCTATTGCTCCAGACAAAACTATTACCTTCTTTCTTACTCATTTTAAAACTTCAGCTGTGAAACATTCATAAATGTTTTGTAAATTTTATACATGGAACTGATGAAACAGAAACTAAGAACTTGATCCAGACACCGTCAGCTGCAGTGAAGGCTTGATCAGATTCTTGATAAAACCAGACTTTAGCACATACAGAAGATCCTTGTAGAATACATATTTGCATTTATGATACACTAAAGCTAGAGGAATTTCTTTTTCTGACCACATAAGTTTGAATAAAGAAAAGGTTTTGATAAGTATAACCCTATGTCCTGGGACCACTGGGCTAACAAGAATTTTTTTAATCGCTTTTTGCTTGCTGTCTTCATCTTTTCTTAACATCAGGAAGCCTGCAGTAGTCTTATCAAGGTGTTTCAAAAGCAGGGTTCACAGAAGACTGGTGGAGAAAGGGAGAAAAGACAATACAGTCTTTTTTCCCTTCTGAAATGAAGGGAAAAAGGCTAAAAAAAAAAAAAAACAAACCAAAAAAGCCACCAAAAACCAGCCACTATCACCTATGTACTCCTAGCCAGTTATCTCAGCTGTGACTAAAGAAGTCAAAGAAATAAAATTCATCTGTCTGCCCTGCTTAAGCATAAGCCTGAAGCAAGAGTGGTGTGGACAAACCACAGTCCCACAACCAGGGCAGGCCAGAAGTGTCTCAGGAACAGCCTTGCGTATCACAATTCCAATTTCTCCCCTTATCCCACTGGGCTGTGTAACAGAGTAAGCAGTGCACAGCTCACCCTCTCCAGCATCCCAATGTCCCAGTCCAGGCAGAGTCATAATGACAGCACAGAGGAAGACCTTTATTTCTGCTTGACTCATTCTTTCTCAAAATCCATCTCTTTGTTACCACACAGCTTTGAAGAAATTCTGAAGATTCATTAATACTAAAGAGGTTTAATTATACTTTTTTCATTAACATTTCAGTTCTCACAAGGCTTTGATGTGTTTGATATTTGCCAACCAGCGACATAAATAACACAGAACCAATTCTTTGTTAAACAGATATTGTACTGTATTAAAATTCAGACATGTTTTATTCCTTCAAATATGCAACCTTGCAGTTGCAGAACCAACCTTTTCCTTTATCCAAATGAAACAGAGTCCTTAAGTCTTTCTGGATACTGATTAAGCCCTCTGAATGAAACAGTGTGAATGGATGAAAACACAGAAAGATGACATGGAAGCAATGAGGCAGCAAAGTAACTGCCTTTGCCAGATTTTTGTTAATATGTGTTCATTCTAGCACACTTATTGTGGCATGTGCACCTACACATTCAAAGCAATTCCTCTGAAGGATTAAACAGAGACAATATATCTCCACAATTAGTAAGTCAAAGGTGACTTAAGGTGAGGTTTCCCCTAATTTCTCTCTAATGTTGGCTGGAAAAAATGTGAATGATTTCTTGAGTTTGCATGCTGCAGGAAAGGGCACTTCAGAGCAGACACAGAGCAGGACTAAAGGGGAAGTAACAAGGCCACTAAAGAGTAACCTGGGCAGAGGCACATGCTACTTTTAAATGGTACAGCCAAGCAGCTCCGCTGCCGTGCACTGGTTTGGTGTTAAACAAGGGTTTCAATGAAGTACACTGTGAAACAAACTCTTGAAATCTTTATGTCTCCAGAGACTTTATGCACACACTCAGTCCACCAGCCATTCTTTTTTCGGAGTGCTTCTCATGACATAAAACCAGAGGTGTATATAGCCTTCTCTTAGCTGTTTCTCAGAGATTTGCCACATCCTCCTTTTTCCTAGTCTAAGAATAATGTAACTTAGGGCCCAAGTTATTTGCACAGCTTACAGATGCTCTTTGTGAACAGGAAAACACTGAAACAAGGCCACAAGCTGGCATGAACCTAGAAGTTTATAAACTTAAAACTTCTGACCACATGCCTTACACTGCTCAGCTGACAATACCTACAAGCTGAGGGAAGCAAGGTAGTGATAGACATGTGTAAATAAAAACAGGGAGCTTACTTTCGTCATCTAATGCATCCAATGAAAAGCTGTAGTTTTGAATATATGTATTCTTACCTTCCCCCAGAGGCTACTCCTGTCATCCCTCCATTACCAAAGCCTTGCTACATAAAAGCAATATGGGGTTCAAAAGCGTTCTAAGGGCAAATAACACTAAAGATTTGAAATGTCCTGTGGTGACTCATTTCTCATGGAAATTTTTCAATGCATTTGCTAATAAGTTTATTATAGAGGGCATGGACTTCTATGAATGCAAAAAGAGAGATATTCATGTGAAAAAATGACACAAAAAAATAAAAGATCCTGCATATACTGCTGATTTAAAAGGATAAACGTCAACATAAACTGACCTAGAAACAAGAGTTTGTAGAAGTCACCACCACGCCCCAAAAAATAACCACGTCAAAACACACCTTATATTATATTAAACCTGCCTTTTACATGGCAAACAAACATCAAGACCACAAATTTAACACTTGTAAGAACACAGCTGTATACCATACAGAGGAACACTACAAGCGATAAAAGAGAGGAAAATAAACAGAAAAACTCAGCTATTTTTAAGACAATTTTTATCACATAATCTTATCTAGAAGTCTGTGAACCATTTTTAAAAGTATTATATTTATTGTGCATCTCTGAAGCAAGTGTACAGCAAAGGCACAAAAATTCTGACAATCACAGTAAGTGGTGGAGCCATTCAACATTTCATTGCAGTACAAGGTCAGAGAGCTGGAAAAGGACAACAGGCAAACTTTCCAGCCTGCTAAGCCAAAACCATCTATTCCTATTTTGACAGAGTATCCCATCTCTTGCAGACAGCTATGCAACTCTGCATTCACAAAATGCTTGGTGGTACTTGTTGTTTTTCCATTTGCCTGTCATGGACAGTCAGATGACCTCTGTTGCAGTAGTCCCAGGGTGTTCCATACATCGAGATTTTTCAAGGTTGGCCTTCCAAAGTGAGACTAGGATATGAGTGAGCTTGCATCTGAGCCTAGAATATAAAAATTTCTGTGTTTTGACTGCCCCAGAAATCTTGAATACTTGGGATTCAAATTCTTAGAATGTGACCTATGTTCGTGTTCTCAAAATAGAATTTAAAGATGAGGGGGAGAGAGAAATATACAGGAAAAAAGAGGTGACTTAAGACAACAGACAACTGACAGCTATCAAGTTTGAACTGTTCAAGAAGCATGTTGTCTTCTCACCTACATAGTACCCAGTACCATGTGCAGAACGGCTTTTTTTTGTATTAGGTGAGGAGCACTAACTTGCATTATTCCAATACAACTGCATTAGATTATTGGAGTCCACTGTCATGACTGCAAAAGTTGTTTATCTTCTTCTCAAGGTAAAACTCCACTAAAATTATTAGAATATTTTAATAAAATAAATAAAATTAAAATAATAATCTGGCGTTATCTACTGCCATCCATTTCCCTTTGTTTTTTCCTTTCTAATTTATGGAACCAGTATACTCTCTCCTCTGAAACATTTTTACCCTTCTCACTCAATGAAAACTTTTCCATCTAGATGCATACTCATGTGTGAATATGTATATAAAACAATAGGTTGTCTTCATGCCCATGTTTTTATCATTTAAGAGTCATCACATTGAAATGGTGTTCTAAATCAAAAGCTGATGTATTTCTGACAACCCTTGACTGACATATATCACTCTTTATGACATTACAAAGGACACGAATGTAGCAGGATATGGTTTATTGCTGCCAGGGTAGGCACTCTGAACAATGGCTCAATGATAACTTTTGAAAACATCACTACGTTTATGGCTTTTGTGTCCAAGTTTGGGGCTTTTTAAGGGCTTATTTTCCCCTCACAGTCAGGAACAAAGTAAGTGTCAAGAAACCAGAGTCTCTACCGCTAATTCAGCTCTCACAAGTATCCATAGCTTCAGATGTATCTAAAATTCCCAAGGATATGGCTCAGTAAGCAAAGGTCTATTGAGATGTAGGAATGTTTCACACCTAAAGCCCAGCTATTAAAAAGTTTCCTTTTCAAGAAGCTGTATCAAATGCACAACTACCAATATCTCTAATAGCTCAGAAGAATTAATAAGTGGCTAATGAAGTTTTCTCTGTGTGTGACCTTATTTTCTACACACATCCCCCCTTTTCTTTCCAGGCCTGGAATGAATTATGAAACAGATAACCCAGGGCACTGTAATCTTCTAGAAAGACAAAGAAAGAACATGAGAATAAATCATTCATCCCACAGGGTATCAGTGTGGTTGAAAACCTGCTGATTTTGAAGAGTTCTAACAGTATGGATAAAGAGTCACTGAAGTTGTCAAGTACTGATTCCAGCTAAAGCAAAACAAAACATCTTCCGCACGTTCTCTTTTCACACCCTTTGAATAATGCATTTTCTTTTCTGTTTTGGTTCCTTATAATTTCATATTTGCTTTGTTTCAGCACAGAACAGCAACATACTGCTACACACAAACAAGGTAAATTGCCTGCTAAACAAACGCATAAAAGGTTCACAGGCTCACCTAAACACAAGGCTGGAATTTGACGTCTCTGCTTTATACAAAGCCATGGTGTCTTCTGAGAGAAATTCTTGGTGTAAGAGCCAACACAACTTACTAACCTGGGTATTCTCACTTAGATATTTACTTCTGCTGAGTGGATTCAATTCCCCATCTTTGGAATTTTGAAAAAATGAGAATAGAATGACTATCATTACATGTCCATAGCCAAACTGATGTTCACTAAAATACCTTTAACACAGTACTTTGACAACAGCCAGTAGATGTGTTGATTCAAGAAGGTAGAAGGACTTGAAGCTTGTGGACTTTCTAAATTACAGAAGCGCTAACATTGCATTTAATTAAAGGTTTTTCATCATAGATTTTCTTATATTTCTGTAGTTACCTTTGAACCCATTCAGAGATTTAGGATCAACAACATCCTCTACAACACTTCATGGCAAGTAGTTCCTCATAGTAGCATTTATTTTAAACCTGACACTTGCTGTTTTAATCTGTTGTTCATTCTTATAAAAGAATGAGTGCGTAGGTTTACTTCCTCCATGTCTCCCATGATTAGGTAGACTTCTGTCAAATCTTATGGCTATAGTTCCTTTCTCAAAGCAGAAGAAACTCTTCTGCATTTAACCCTTCCTTTAGCAAAGCCATTCCACAAAAATCTGATTATCTATAAGGAGCTGAATATCCACTTATGGAAAAAGCCTGGAAGACATTTTTACTCCAACTTTGTTTCAGGACAGTTTTGATTATCTCCTGGTCACACTTGATCCTCAGGCAGGAATCTGGAAAGAAACGGGTAGTCTTGCACAAGACATCTCTGTGTTTCAGTGGATAGGTTAATGCCAGCCTCAACTTCTATTTGGTTTAGCAACGACCCCCCAGCAGCTACAAAAGTGGTGAAAGCAGTTTCTCTGGGGACAGATACCATAAAATTTTGGTCCCTTCCTTCCAGTAAGCTGTGTTCCATTAAGGCAAAGAGAACATGACTTTCAGTCCTTACCCAGGAAATATCTGATAGCATGTTATGGCCCAATGAAAGGAACTGAAAGGAAAATACTTAGCACACTGTTAAATTGTCCGACAAAAGTGTCAACACATTAGATTTCCTTTTTTACCTAAGGAATTTCCCTAATTTGTAAAGACAAACATTCCCTTGCTGTTATTTTTTGCACTCATTTATACATTCTGGGGATAGTCTGTGAACAGGTACAATAACTCTGGTTGTTTCAGATCATATTTCCAAGTACAAATTTCATATGTGTTTTCAAAGCCATCTTGGCCCATCAATGTCCAAATGTATTTCGTAAGTGAGAAATCTCACACCTGCAAAATGTACTTGCTTATTTCATGAATTGCTGACAGATATTCAACTGTACTGAGAACATGTACATGAGAATTGAGTCTGCCAAGACCCAAAATCTGCTCTCTCAGTAAATTCCATTAATCGACTCAAAACACACTAGAAAATTCAATTTTTTATGAATCCTTTTGGGATAAGTTGTTGCTGTAAGAATCCACTCAAGCACCTAAAGCTGCCTCCCACAGAGGAGGGCAGAAGCCAGAAGTCTAACCCATCAAGGCTAATCGTCCTCAGATTGTTAACTCTTCCTCTGCTCTAAGAGAACTCCATGGATAAATCAAGGACAGAAAGAAAAAATAGATAGAAATCAGTTTTCATCCTCCATGAAATCTTTACATCTTTTAATGCCATCTAAACAAGTTTCCAACTGTGAATGTACGGTCAGAAGATTCAAAACCTTTTCTGTACAAAGATGCAGAATCTGTGTTCCAAAAATGTAGGGACAAGAGGATATAAACAAGCCCAGAGGTCTGCTTCACAGCAGTATGCTCTAGAGGGTACATTTTCCTTATGTTCTCATAGAAGCAGAAAATCTGGTACTGCTGTTTGGGCCATGAAGCAGTGGGAGAATCTTAATGTACATAAATAAGAGATGAGATGGAACAAAGAAGAATGAGCCAGACTCTTGTCAGTGATGTCCACTGAGAAAACAAGAGGCAGTAGGCACAGACTGAAACACACAGTTCCATCTGAATGGAACAGAACCCTTTTTGTACCGTTTGGGTGGTCAAACTCCAGTTGCCCATAGAGATTGAGAGGTACCCATCTGCAGATATGCTCCAAAGTCAATTGAGCACTGTCCTAGGCAACTCGTGGTAGCTGATCCTGCTTCAACAATAGGGTTGGACTAGACTGTCTCCAGAGGTCCCTTACAATCTCAACCATTCTGTGCTTCTGTAGTAAACAAACATGAGAACAAAGATATCTCTGCTGCAGAAGCTGTATCCAAACACAGGCCCCATTCCCTGATGATGGAGGTCAGCCCTAATTAAGTTGCACTGGGGGCATTTAGCAATGTTCAGTGATGTTCACTGCACGCTTTGAGCCAAAGATCTCAGTGGCGGACCAGACTCAGTTTCGATTTAATAACCCTGCTGCAAAACAGAACCATTCTAAGCTGGACTGACTGCGAGATCAATGTGACCATACAACCATAAGTCAGCAGTTCGGTTAGAGCTCACCTGTATCTGCCTATTAAATGAAACATGGAAATAGCTCTCAACAGGAAGTCAGCTAGAAAAATCTTCTCCCCTTTCTGGTTTGTTTTTTTGTTTGCTTATTTTTGATTTGATTTTGGTTTGGGGGTTTTTTTCCCAGTTGGGAGGGGTGGTTTGCATTGTTTTGTTTTAATATATCACCCATTAGAACCAAAAGCCCTGATGCATTCCCCTGGGAGTTTCTATGGGAAAGTACACCTGGTTCAAATCTTCTCAATCCAAAGGCTATCTTGCCCAGTGAACTGTAGCCTCCTCGGCAGCTTCTGCAGAGCTTTACTGCATTTTTTCTTCTCTTCTTCTTCAGTTTGCTGAAGAGAATCAGTAACACAGTCAATGATTTAAAATAAGAATAAGCTAGAGCTAATTTATAGGCTGTTTCACTCCTCCCAAAAGAGACATGAAATGGAGAAAAGCAGCTTATAATACCATATAATTTCTTAATATCCCAGACAGAAAATGAGGTTTAGTTTTCTTAGTCTGAAACTTATCCCTTCCAAATAGAGAGGAATAAGTTGAAATGAAAGTATTCAATTGATCTCTTTGATACAATCATTTCAAACAGATATCTTTAATTATTTAGGTATATTATTGTTCTTCTGCAATAGAGAGTTCATTCTCTACTACTCAAGAATTAGCCTCCAAACACAGTTTTACCAAAACTAAAACTATCCCTTACTCTTCTCTTTTCCCAGTGCCCTACCAATCACAGCAGCAACTGGTAAGGTGGTGGCCACAATTACAATTGTTATGCCATGCAGGTCACTCTCTGGTTCTCTTTCTACATATACAGAAACTATAGTCACAACTCACAGAAAATAATAGCTGTTAACCTTTTTATGTCCATGTGTAGTCATACCATTTTGCTTCCATTGTTTCTCAACACAAACATATTTCCAAGCAAATATAAAATAAAATTTGTATATGAATATCAGGAAAAAAAGAAAAAAAAATCTGCAGTATATACACAAAGAATGCCACTGCTCTTATTTCTGTATGATTTCAGAGCAGAAACATTTTTTTCCTTTAGATATCTATCTTTAAAACACATTTGAAGATCTGAGGTACACCTAGATTTATAAACTATCTCAGTATGGCTGTTATAATTTGGTTTACCATAATATGGGCTACACAGAGATTTCACTCTGGGATTCCACACCTGGCCCTACAATCACTGACCTCTGGTTTAAGCCTTCCCTGCCTCAGAGAGCTCTGTGAGTTATTTGGTCTTGCTACAAGGGAGAGAGACAGGGAGACTACACAACTTCTCATTCTAAGCTGTCATCCAGTCAGTCTTATTGAACTGTTACAGTTATTTTAATGCCCAGATTGCAAAAGCAACACTACTTTTAAATTGGCTAAAACTTAGTCTCTTGGCAGCTAATAAATTGAAGAGCTTTTTATTTCCCTTATGTCCTGCTACTATCCGGGAAATATGAAATTACTCTTCTTTACAGCTGCTATTATTTTTGCATGCACTAAATGCATGCTCTAAGGACACTGATGCAGGAAGTTTCTCTCCACACCCTACCCCCGGGATGTAATTTGGCAACCAGAGAGAGGTAAATAGGGTTAACCTTCTTTTGGAACACTGGAAACTGGCCAAGATTATGACAGAGGTGAAGTGCACTAATCCTATCAGAGGTATTGAAGCTTGTCAAGCATTAAACCAGTCATCACCTTTGGGATCAAGAATGGGAGAGTTTGAGCTAAAGCAACTAAGGGGCCATTGATCTCCAGGCAGAGGCAGCAGGCAAAAGTCTTGTTGAACAGTTGAAGGTAAAGGAGACACAACGGGCAGACGACTATGTAGCTTCTGAAAACCTAGTAAAAGACCAGAGAAGATACTGGCAGATGAAAAAAGCTTTCAAGCAGAATAATGATAAGTCAAAGATAATTTATAGCTAACACTAGTTTCCAGCAAGTCCAGTTCCTTCAACCATGTTAAAAAAATCTCACCTAAGTTCAGTTTTTCTGCTTTCTGGAATGCTATTTTACCATAAAATTGTCTCTGGACTGGAAAAGCAACAACCTTCCTCCTAGCTGCCCTACAACTGACCAAAAGTGAAGAGACTCTGAATGCCTGTGCAGCTACAGGGAGAATTGGTTTAGTTACACCTATTACAGAAACTGAGCATGCAAGTTCCTATGTACATTAACTGCGTATCATGCATAAACACATGGCCTTGGAATGTTTGGTTGTTTTTTTATTACATGAAGACCTTATTTACAATAAATAGGATGTTTTAGTAGGGGAGAGACTGGCAGTGGGTGATACAGATTCCAGAATTAAGATTATATCGGAATTTCAGGTTTCATGTTAAAAAAAACCCCATCAATTCTGGACAGGTATTCCTTATTTTGGAGAAACTTATGTCTCGGTCAGTCAATATAAAAATCATTAAGAAGTTTCCCTCACAATTTTCTACGTGTTCAAGTGGCAGCACTGTGTCTTACAATATATGCTGTTCCAAAACTTCATGCCACAAGTGGCTCTGCATGTCATTTTAAACAGTGACCTACTAAAACCCTTATATTATATGTATCACCACAAGAGTCTCCCCTCTAGTGAAGGTGCTTTTCTGTATTCAGGTGCACAGATACTTAAACATACCCACACATACTGGTTCAGAATATTTGTATGCTTTTTATTCTGTATGCTTCTCCTTGGATGAGTGAGTCAAGCATGATGGATTAGAGTTGCTGTGCAAATACAGTCATTCAGTTATAGTCTGACAGAGGGTATTTGCCTTAAGAAAGTACTCCGTGAACTGGCATTTTGGGCATTACTTCTTGAAATAAATCAACTAAAGCATTTTCTGTAGTTTTTCTCAATAATATTTTGTTAAAACATCTATGTACCATCTTAAATGTCATCTTGATTAAATGCTGTACCTGATGCCTGAAATTGAGCAGTAGCTGCAAAAAAGCACACAGAAGTGTTATGTATATCATGGCCAAACTCTTGACTATTATTTCTCCTGGTTTGCTATAAGCCCAGTGTAACTACATCCTTCTTTATATGCTTAGCTTATAGAAGTAACACATGGAATGCCCTGACCATGACAGCTGTTAGCACTATAAGAATACTCATTGTGTTTTATACTAGCAAGATAATGGCTTGAGGAAGCAAGCTGAACAGCCAGCCAGAAGTTATACCAATAACTGATAAGGCTTTTGGTGATTATCTGTCTGCTTTGGCTTTTCCCAAGAAGATAGAAGTGCTCTTTCATTTGCATAGATGTTCTTTTCCATTCTGTTTCAGAAAAATAGCTGTTAAAAATAACAGTTACACACTGCTTTTGGAATCAGGGCCTCAGATGTGAAGCAGTTCTTCAGCAAGGTTGACTCTGACAAGAACTATTTATATAAAATATAAAAAAATATTTTTATCTGAAACACAATGTACCTTGTGTAATCCACAATGGCATACCAACATGCACCTTGTCATTTCCATAAGCCACAATTTGTCTAATTTGGGAGAATTATAGAAGGAAAAAAATCCCACAATGCGGCAGTAGCACAACCTATAAAGATAAAAGAATAATAAAAGAAGTTTACTCCAGTGTCCCTCTTTTTTAGCAGCCTATTCCCTTGTCATTACTCCTGCTGAATTTTGGTGAGTTTCCTAAAAATATACGTTTTAGAACCACCATTCCTCAAAATACAAAATGGGCTATGTTTATGAAATTATAGTAATCCTCTAAACTAACCAGTAAAAAACCAAACCAAACCAAAACAAAAACAATAACAAAAAAAAATCAAGACTACCACTTAAGAGTCTAATCTTTCACTTTTTACAAAACAGCCACTGATTACACTTAAACCATGCAAACAGCACATCACTGCAGTGAAACTATTCAATAAGAATTTGAGTTCAGAAAATTTAAATTAAATATTAAGAATATCCTTGTTATAAAAAAATGTAATATCTACCCTAAACAAAGGCAGCTGTTTTCCTCTTGATTACTCAAAGATGGCCACATTTAAGTTTAGTTTGTGTCCACATAACCGAGAGCATAACATAGACTACTTTTTGCAAAGCAGCCCATGTAAGGAGATACAGCTAAGGATTGCATACATATCTAATGAAAGATAGCTCAGAAATCCTAAACTGTGGATATAGCCTAAGGAGCATAGGGACACAGCCTATATTTTGGAATAAGAGAGACAAGAGACACCCCACCCCCCCCCCCCGTGTATTTTACCGTGTTCCCCCTCCCCTCCAAATAAAGTGATTTGGACAAGTAACCACACATCATAAATCAATCCTGCATTGCCAAATCTTTTGTGGTGAAGAGGATTGTCAAAAATAAAATTCATTCAGCTCCAAATATTGTAATTTAAAACTATGTTTCTCACAAATGTACTGGCCCTACTGAATGTGTGGTTTAGGGTAAATATGCTACAATCAGAAAGGCTCTAGGAATATGGGATTTGCAATTATATAATTTTCATGGCACCTTATCTCCCATTAAAAAAAAGGAAAAAAAAAAAAACACCACCAAAAGACAACTAACCACAAGCAACAGTCCCAGGAATTTAACTACAGTTCTCAGCATGGTCCTCTTTCCCCCATTCCAAGTCAAATGTTTCCCTTTCTTGAAAAGGGAAACTGAAAAGGCCATTGCTAACCACTGAAGTAACAGACAGTAACTTGAAGATGCATAAGCAAATTCTGTAATTTGAGGTGAGATTAATGCCATCTTTTAAAAACCACTTTACTAAATACTTTTTAACAACATCTTGGGACAATTTTGAGGTCACCAAGGTAAAGACTACGATTCAACACTGCACAGATACAGCTCCTGATTTGATTTCCTGGAAGCCCAAGTGCCAGACTTCATATGGTTTAACAGCCTTTCCTGACAGCAGCTTAGTCACCAAGATGCTTATGGCGGCAGTGAGTTTCCTGAGCACCTCTAGCAGAGAATTCAGCTCCACATATTCAGTGAATGCAATATGAGTACCCACTGTGATCAAGAAATACAGTAATTCAAGGTAAATGTTCTTTCACTTTAATGTCCACAATTGGCTAAACAGGGATCGTTCCTCCCTCCATGAACAATTACTGGCCATCTGACAAAGCCTCCAAGATGAACTCAGCTTAAAAAATTACCTTTTTATTCTTACAGATTGAAAGTTGGGAATGTGAGAGGCAGCCAGGTCAGTGGAACAAACTGACAATTTTACTAGGGAGACAAAGATAACCAAGTGACCAGCAGTGCTTCAAGAATAATGAGCACACACCACGAATCCTATCTACATCTTGGCTATTGAAAAAAATACAAAAAACAACTGCATGATTAATAACTGCCCTGATATCTTGAATGGAGTAAGAAATTAATAAGTGTCTATTGAACCTGACACCTGAGGAAGCCATGTGATACCAATGTCTCCTCCAGCTTCAAATAGATAAATGATTGTAGAATATATTCTGGCCATGCTTATTTTGGCAGATATTAGAGATTTCATTCTGCTATTAGAGATCACATTCTGGCCACACTTATTTGTACAGAGGTTACAGAAGCTTTTATACCTTTTGCAAAGAGATTATAAGAGTAGTGAGCAGTGCTACATTATCCCTTCAACAAGGGCAATGGATAATTCTTCCTACTTTTTCTCTGGGAACGGGAGGAATACACACTTTCTACTCTTTACTGACTTTGGGGTTTTTTAATATGAGTGAATTTTAGCTCTCACCTACTAGCCCTGAAGGTCTAGAAATCAGGTTGTCGGGCAAGTAGAATTCACAGTAACAGAAGGGGCAATGGTCTGACGTTCTTTGCTCAGCCACTGCCTAAAGGCTTGGCTTTTACACTCCTGGGGCTCACATGAAAGATTTTCTTTCTGCTTTCTTTATGTCTTAGTTTAGCCATGAGGCAGTATGCAAAGCATAGAAATCAGGTTTCTTACTGGCTTCATGCAACCCTTCCATTTTCTTCTCTCAGAGATGAGAGATGAGAGTACAGCACCTATCTGTTGGTCAGCGTTTGGGTGACTGCAGACAAGCCAGCCCTGCAGGCTGTTCAAGAGGTGGCAAATGGCCACAGCTCTAAATATATCAGTGTCTGATAGTTCCAATTTGGAACAAGGCTGCCAATACAAATGGGAATAGACACAGCATCTTTCAGGGATCTTGACTAGGGATCATTTAATACATTTCAGTTAAAGGCAGGATGTCCTGACAGCATTGCATAACAAGGTGCCAGTATCATGCCAGTATTTATTCAGCTGTCAGTAATTTGGAGTTTTCAGAGAACTAGCCTTCAGTTCCAAGTTACCTTTCGCACTGCACTCAGGGGAGATGTCCAGATCAAATGTTGTATTTTGTGTCTCATAATGTGGTATAAGAGACAGAAGAAGGATGTAATTTAGGGATTTTTCCTCTAATTAGGAAATATTTTAGTTTCTACTTTATGCTAATGCAAATGTCATTACTACAGGCCCAGGAGCTTTTATTGTTGAGTATGGGCAAATGTAATGGGCTGAAACAGAGTATCATGGAAAAACTTTGCAAATCACCATGTACAGTAAATCAAGCTAATAGGCAGACTTCATCTTTCTTCCACAAAGGTCAAACATAGTCTGCAGCCAGAAGGGAAAACGGGAAAAAAAAAAAAGGATGCTAGGGCCCAGCAATGAAATTTAATGGCAAGCCATTCATAGAATGTAAGTACAGAAACACTAAACACTGGTGGCAGATTTGCCTTTGTAGATGGCATGAGTAAGAATCTTACAAAAAAAATCCCCTTTGACATGATTACATGCACCTAGTCTGTCTATTACTGGTGTCTCTGCTTTGGCATACTGACAAAAGTAAGAGCTTAAAGGTGGAAAAAAAGTATCGTGCAAAACAGACAACTAAGTTCAATGTAAAATATGTATTAAAAAGACCACCAAAAGGCTACTCAATCAAGATCTGTCAGTACCCACATCATGAAGTAATTTCTGACATCAGATATCTCTTTTACAGACAAGTAAAATACAGCAAAACATCATGTCTAGAAGCTGAAGCTGAACTGATTCAGACTAAAAATATGTTTCCTCTCAAGAAGCAAAAAAATATGATGTTCACTCCAAATAGCTTTAACTCTTTTTTTTTAAAGATACATTGCATCTGATTTAGCCACCAAAGACTATTTTTTAGATTACTCATTGTTGATAATACTAAACTATTATGACAGTATCTTACAGTTCTAGAATATAAGACTCCTCATTTTTCCCTGTTTTGCACCAGTTAAAAAAAAATCGCTCCTACACCACAAAGAATATTTGTCTTAAGACTGTGGTACTTTTCACATTTGCCTAAACTACAGCTTTGCCCTGTCTTTCCTTTGCTTTCAGCACTATAAATCCCCATCCAGAGTACAGCTTTCTCTATAGCTGCACAGCACAAATCTGTAGGTATCCTGTTCCTTGAGCTCCACCAAGGAACATTCACGTACAGACTTCCAGAGTATCAACATGAGACTATTATCCCTGGATATTAGTCCTGCAATCAATTTCTCTGGTCCTCTCCATTTTGCCTTTAGGGCAGCATTCCTTTTCTGTACTTTACAGAAAAAACCCTTTTGTTCAAGTCAGCCTTCTCTCTTCCACTAGTCATACGTGCCTTCAAAGGCAGGAAGCTGCCACATGCTCACCATTCCAAATCTCCTCAACTCAATGTCGACTTAAAGTTAGATGTCTCTTTGGAGTAGATTCCCACCTACTTAGACTGAGTGTGTACATTCACTTTTTTTAAGGACTTGGCTATCTGCCCTCGTGTATTCACAGCTGGGTACACCACAGTCATTCACCAAAGTATTCAGGTTAAAATAATTGTAAAACCTTTAGCCATTATTTTAAAATCCCATAATATATGGACCTCATCTATTGAGACCTCAAATAAGTCATTGCGTGCAGACACCAAAACATACTAGATTTTTGGGTTTTATGCTAAGTTTCACTCATTTAGAAAGACTAAATGGTAGAAATACTATGTAGCTTTTTATTCCAGAAGAATCATAACAATATGGGTTTCACTAGGTAATATGTCAAGATAATAAAAGACAGTTTTGAAAGGTAGGAATTTCCTATAGTTTTGACTGAAGTTAGTGGGAGTTGGGGAGAAAAAGCCACACATCTCTCAAAACCATATTATACTTGAATTTGACAAAAAAAATCTGATATCATGCTATTGTTCAGTGATCAATTTTCAAACTAAGGTAAAAATTTCAAAGGACCAGCTATAACAATGCTACATAAAATGCATCTATTTCTGTATAATTCTTTCTTAAAGCTGGCATTGCTTAGGTTTAGCTATCTCAAACAATAAGATTTCACCTTGAGCAATACCATCCTTCAGTTACCTTGTGCTGTCTTTCCCCATTGTGTTATTCTTTCTCTAGTCTCTTCATCCCTTGGATGAAAAGC
Source organism: Pipra filicauda (assembly GCF_003945595.2). Taxonomy (NCBI): domain Eukaryota; kingdom Metazoa; phylum Chordata; class Aves; order Passeriformes; family Pipridae; genus Pipra; species Pipra filicauda. The sequence continues at coordinate 630,782 of NW_024104468.1, read as the reverse complement.
TTTCAAGCTTTCTTTGCTCTGTGTGGCACAGTTCACAGAACAACATGGTTCAAGCTTTTCTCTAAAAATCAATATAATTTCTCAAACATGTTTTTCCTGCTTTTTTCCCCTCTCTGAATAGTTTTAACAGGGTAGAAAGAATGCTCTGTCCATGTTGGAATGGACATGGCTATTTCCTGTTCTGTTTTTTTTTTTTTTTTTTTTGGTCAATACACAATAAAAATCTAAGATCAATGAGATTTTATAGCCACTGTTAGGAGCCATTGAACTCTGTGAAATAATTTAATCAAATTTCTAATAAGAAGAAAAACCATCACATTATAAAACACTTTCAAAAAGTCTAGTATTCTCCTAGAAATTGTACAAAGGATAACATAAGATTTCAATCACTGTTTCCCACAGAAGTTTCAAAAGGCTATAGATTGCTCCTTGCTTTCATTATGGGAAAGCAGACACAGCAGAATAGTAAAAGATGAGTATTAAGTCTAAGTAAGTACATCTGTGGCTCAGGAGAAAAGTGAACATTATTTTAGTAAGCTTACTACAAGACAGGTGTTTAACAACGTTCAGCATTGATTTTATTTTCATGGCCCCATGGAAGTAAGTAGAATTTTTTTACACGCTAAAACTTAAGACAACACCAAATGCTTCTGAAAATTCTCTTTAAATACGCATGAAGAGTTTCAAAAGGTCATTGGGAGAGTCAGATGCATTATGGTGAAGTACAGAACTGTACAGAAGTCTCATTCTGCAAATTTTTTCAAATTTAGTATGGAATACTATGTCATCCTTTTGTTCATTTTTTTCTTTTTTTAATAAAAGCTTTCAGAGCTGAAGTACAATGCAAACACCAAAATGCCCTAAATCATCTCACTCTCTCGAAGCCTGATTTTCCCTTTTCCCAACTAAATTATATTCTAAATTCTCTGAGCTGTCTTAAAGCGCATTAGGGGGAGTTACCACCAGTGTCAACTTCAGCAGTCCTTGGAAATATGATGATCTCACAGAATATGCCAAGTTGGAAGGGACCCACAAGGATCATCGAGTCCAACTCTTAGCCCTGCACAGAACCTTCCTCAAAAGTCACATCACTTGCCTGAGAGTATTATTCAAAGGCTTCTTGAACTCTGTCAGGCTTGGTGCTGTGACCACTTCCCTGGGGAGCCTGTTTCAGTGGCCAACCACCCTCTGGATAAAGAACCTTTACCTGTTATCCAACCTAAACCTCACGACTTGAGGCCATTCCCTCAGGTCCTGTCCCTGGTCATCACAGAGAAGAGATCAGTGTCTGCCCCTCCTCTTCCCCTCATGAGGAAGTTGTAGACTGCAATGAGGTCTCCCCTCAATCTCCTCTTCTCCAGGCTGAACAGACCAAGTGATCTCAGCCACTCCTCATAGAGCTTCCCCAAAAGGCCCTTCATCATCTTCACTGTCCTCCTTTGGACACTCTAATAGCTTAATATCTTTCTCATATTGGGTGTCTCAAACTGCCACAATATTCAAGGTGAGGCCGCACCAGTGCAGAGCAGAGCAGGACAAGCGTCTCCCTCAACTGGCCAATAATGCTTTGCCTGATGCCCCCCAGGACACTGTTGGTCCTCCTGGTTGCCAGGGCACTGCTGACTCATATTCAACTTGCTGTCGACCAGGACCTCCAGGTCCCTTTCTGTGGCACTACTTTCCAGCATCTCATTTCCCAGTCTGTCCATACCTTGTCATATCACAACACACTTTGTCTTCATGGACAAAGCATCAAAGAGTTTGTTATGTTTATAAACAGGAAGCAGGCTGCAATACATCCCGTCCCCAAACAAGAACTTAAAGCTGTCTATAAATACCTCTTTCGCCTACCACAGCCACTCATAAAAAGATACATATTTACCTTCCTGCTCAAAGATGTTTAAGTACTGAGGCCACACCCTGAGTACTGTGTCCAATTCTGGGCCCCTCAGTTCACGAAGGATATTGAGGTGCTGGAGCAGGTCCAGAGAAGAACAATGAAGCTGGTGAAGGGACTCGAGCACAAGTCCTGTGAGGAGAGGCTGAGGGAGCTGGGGTTGTTTAGCCTGGAGAAGAAGAGGCTCAGGAGAGACCTCATCACTCTCTACAACTACCTGAAAGGAGGTTGTGGCCAGGTGGGGGTCGGTCTCTTCTCCCAGGCAACCAGCAGTAGGACAAGAGGGCATGGTCTCAAGTTGTGCCAGGGGAGGTTTAAGTTGGATATCAGGAAGAAATTTTTTACAAAGAGAGTAATCACACGTTGGAATGGGCTGCCTAGTGAGGTGGTGGATTCACCATCCCTGGATGTTTTTAAGATGAGACTGGATTTGGCACTTAGTACCATGGTCTAGTAACCAAGGCAGTGTTGGATCAAGGTTTGGACTTGATGATCTCAGAGGTCTTTTCTAACCTAGTTGATTCTGTGATTCTACTTAGGTATAGTCCTTGATTTAATAACATATCAGGTTTTAAAAGCATGCTTAAAAGAATCTATCCTTACAGGTTTACAACCATATAAGTAGACCAGTGGTGGACACATATCAAAGCTTTCACATAGCAGCGGATTGAATTACATGCTGCATCTCCGGTATTCAAGAAAAGCACCATATTCCTGCCCTGTTCTTCCTCCTCCTGATGTATACCCAGTTATGAACGCTGTTTGAGACAGACAACTGGGCTACAGAAAACTTCATGTTGTTATAGGTTAGGAATTCAGGAGAATTTGTCTTTCCCCTGCCCCCCTCCCACTGTAGGAAAGACGGAGTTTGAGTGGAAAAGGGGGAAGGGAGTCAATTAGCGCTACAAAAGATGTAGCCGAATTCCTGGCTAATGGACCATCAGAGAAGCTCTGGGGAGCAGGCCGCCCAGACGGAGAACTGGGCAGACTGCGTTGTTGGCTCTAGGAGTGAGACGGGGTGGGGTCTGCATGCAGGTTTTTGGGGAGGGGGACTGGGGGTTCTGGTTTCTTTGGCTGCTCATCCTGGTCAGCTCGACTTCTCATCCTGCTGGCTTCAACCTGCCTGACTGTCCCACTCCCCGGATCTGCTGTGTTTCATCGGAAGAGTTACATGCCCGCAGGAGAGAAGGGAGGAGTTTTGAGACGCCGTCACCTGGGACAGCGGTGAGTCCCGTGGGAGTGGACTGCTTCCCTTCCCTTCTTCCTCCCACTGAGGGAAGGGCCTCCCGTTTCCTCCTTGGCTCCTCCCGCGGTCCAGGACCGCTCCCTCCAGATCCCTCTCCCCACGTGGTGACCACTGGAGCTCAACAGCGCCCCCTGCCGACCACAACCGGGTACTGCAGGCCCTGCACCTTCAGCGACCCAACAGCGCCCCCTGCAGGCCACGATTAGGACTGCGCTAAAGGACAGGGAAGTATTCTTTCAAACCCATTTTTTTTTTCCTAGGATTACTGTCTAATTTTTTGTGTTCTGTTACTGTTTTTGCCAACATACATATATCTTTTAATAAAGGGTTATTATTTCTTCTGGTTTTTTCCACACTTCCTCGATTAAAGCCCCCTTAATTTTGAATTTATAGTTGCTGAGAGAGAGGAGTTTGGTCTATCTTATAACTCATCCTCTTTAGCAAACATTCCAGTCTCTTCAGACTGAGACACATGTGTTTCAACAGGGCCACTTACATGGGTTTGTTCCAAACACATGAGTGTTTGTAGTCTAAGTTAGCTTGTTTGTTGGGATTGTATCTACTCAGCATCCCCCACATAACCCTAGTGCCAGCCCCATACTTTATATATAGGAGGCTTTATATAGGAGTTTTTCTTGAACAGCTTGAGTACCACAGGCTGGACACTGTAAATCTAATCTGTTCTGAAAAATCAAAGGCTTTTGTTCTACTTAATAAACTATCTTTATCTCGACCCATGAGTTTTCTTGCAATTAACCTTCTGATTCTACCCCTCATCCCTCCAGGGGGCTATGAATGAACAGCTGTGAGGTGCTTAGTTGCTGTCCAGGGTTAAACCACAACATTGAGGAATAATAAATGTCTAAATAAACATAATCATATTCAGTAACACTGAGGATACAATGAGAAAGATTAAGAGTTTGGTTCCATGGTATTGCAAGACACAAGTTATGGAGCAACACTGAAACATTACTTTATTTACCAAGAATGAATCTTAAAATAAAATTCCCACTTGGAAGCACTAGGTCAGTAGTATATATTTATAGAATTGTAGTTTCATTAACTACTGGTAATTAAATCTATAAATAAATGAAAAAAGAATAGATCACATTTTGTTTAATTACCTTAATTAAAAACTGGAAGCTAGCAAGTCAGACTTATTGCCTGCTTTCAGTGAGTGAACATTGATAAAGCTTGCGGTGAAGTTAATGTTCTTGATTCTGGCACATTGCCACGCTGTTGCTATTTCTGAGGAAGAGATGCCCTTCAACCAGCTATCATGACATTTTTCATAACACATTAATCATCTTCTCAGTGCTTAACAAAAATTGCCGATCCAGTAGAGTATAGTTTATTTAGGTAATCTGGAACAGAGCTGTGAGGGGGAGAAAAAAAGTCATAGCATTTGGTTTTCAGCAATTTGAATGCTGCAACCTTTGCCTTTAATCTGCTACCTTCAGCTAAATTCCAGGCACATATACTTGGAGATGGGAGAGCAAACATTTGAAGACAGTCGCTTTTGTTCTTGACCAGTAACCTCAAAACATAACTCACATCCAAGCTAATTTCTAATGTCTTGGACAATCAACATTAGACTGACTGAAAGAAAGACAAAGAAACCTCCAATTTACTTAAGGTTTATGGTGCTATAATTTAAAAATGTTATTTTGTTTGTTTTAAATGGAACAGTTATGCTGGATAAGGTTAGATACTACAGCAAAGCTACTCTACATCATAGCCTTGTCAGATATGCACAAAAGTAGCAAGATTGTTTTTATGACTCAATGTTCCAGCTGGAAGAAGGCCCCAGAGATACTCAGCTGTCATGAAAGCTCTGCATGCCTTTATGAGAAGAGTGAAAATCAAATGAACCAGTCATTTGAAGGGTAGTGGGAAATGACTGAACTTCCAATAAACAAAGTAAGAGAAAGAATCTTATGAGGGTTTGGTAATAACAGTCACTGCAAATTTTCATAAGAGGGTGAGGAGGGGAAACAACAGGTCAAGAAAATCAGGAGGGCAACTTGTTCAGCTGGCAAGCTCTGAGGTGCTATGGCTGCAAGACAGAGCAGCTAGACAGCAAAGTGTGTGTTTATTTCCCTTACAAAATGAAAACATCTGAATTGGAATACAGCTTAAAATAAAAGCAATGAATTTTTTAATTTTAAAGCACAGTCCCACATAGCTAATTCTCTGTGCATGTCACACACATAGTCAGGAGTCAAAGGAATATGCTGTTTTCCATGACTCATCAGCAGTGGGCACAGAGATTCTTGTAAACATCGTCACGCAGAATTTTATTCATTCTGAACAATCCATTAGGGAGTTTAGTGGACACTGTTAAAATTCTTCAAGCAGCACTCTGGAAAATCATGCTAACAAATAACCTACCTTTGTAATCTGCTGTGCATTGAATATAACAATAAGTCACAGCAGGTTGTGCATCAGTAGGCTACTGGCACATGCTTTGGAGGCATTCCGAGGACCAAAGCAGAAGGCCGCGTGTCTCCATCCATCTAAGAGCACTGTCAGCCTAGTAATGCACACCTTGGCCTAGCTAATTGCGATAGCAACATGGCTCATAAATTTCAAATTTTGGGTTTTTAAAAATATTTCTCAAAACATCTAGAGGTAACATTCTTCTCTCTCTAAAAACGGTAGGCAAAAAAAGAAAAATAGGTACCTCTTAAATGTATGATTTCTCTTAAGGGACGATTGTCAAAAGGCAGTATTAGATATTCTTATTATAGGAAACACTTCAGAGCCTATGCACTTACAGCCTCTGACACTGATAATGGCCACTATTGAGAAAGGAGTTTTATTCCATAGGGGTTTTTAACTCCGATAAAGAACAAAACACAAGGAGCTGACCTGACATACCGAAGGTCACAGAACAACCTAGCAACAGGACAGAGATGAACCTGGTTTCCTACATTTTAAACTAGCCACATAACAAGTGAAAAATGTAATGGGAATAGATCAGCAGGAGTTTCCTAAACCATTTACAACCCTTGTCTCTTCCTCATGTAGCTAATCTCCTACTGAAAACTGAACACTGAGAAAACAATTTCTGGTGACAAAATAAAGACAGCTTAGCAAGGAGGGGATACTGCCGGCAGAGGCGGGAACTGCATTCACTGCAGAAACTTAATTTTCTTCATCCTTAAATTCTGACTAAAAAGCCATTTTTCCATTAAGAACATAGAAGCAGAAGCCATAAGCTCTTTAAGAGAAAAACACGATTAAAGGCAGAGAATTACAGAAAATGCAAGAGATCAAGTTATTTGTTCCAAAAAGATTCACGCACAAGCAAGCAACAGCCATCATCAAGTTAACATTGTAACAGAGAATTATTGCACATATAGACTGATGAAGCACATTTGAAACTGGTAATTTTCTGAGCACTCGGCCAGTCTCAGTTTTCCTACAACAGGCTGGAGCAGATATAAAGACTCTGTCACATACAGGCTTGGTCCAGAACTGATAACTACCCTTACCTTCCCAATGAGAACCTGAATCTGCTAGGTATCCTTACTTAGGAGAAACAAGGGTTTCTGAAGAAAATAATCACCACAAACAAATTTACTTAGAGGCAGGTGGGTGAATCAAGGAAAGGATGCATCTCAGAGGTCTTTATATTCCTTTTTTTTAATGGGATAGTTTATGGTAACAGTTGAGCTGACATTCGTTTAATAAAATCATCTATGCTAATAAGATAATTATTCTTTTCTGGACTTGCTAGCTCTCAGAAGAGTGATGGTTTTACTTTAGGATATTGTATTTAAAAGAAAGAGGGGAAACAGTGCAGGATGAAAAATACAATTAGTCAAAGAAAGTCTTAATACCAAACAGAAACAAGCACATTGTATACATACATCAGATGATGCTATAAAGAAGATTAAAGCAACTTTAGCCATTGATCACCAGACTTGAAAAAGAAATAGAGGCCTTAAAAGCATCAGGGAAAGCTGAGTTTAATTGTTAGGAACTTCTATCCACCACAATAAGCAGACAATAAGACAAGCTACTAAGGAAAATGCTGGAATTGGTTATGAGCAACAGATTGGACACTTGTTCCTCTTAGACAACTTAAGAACAAATAGTTCTGCTTTACAACCACTGAGATCTAACTATGTGGTCTCTCTCCCTCTCAATAACACTACACAATATTGCCTTCCCCAGAGCTCATCTACCGAATGAAGTCTTTTATAAAACACTGGGTTCCCCTATAGCAAAAAACAAACAAAGAAAACAAACAAAAAAAACCCACCACCCAAACAAAACTAACACACCAAAAAGTTGCACAATGCCACCATCTGCACAGAAGTCTCCACTCCAAGAGAGCAATGTCAGGTTTCACTAAGACCCTCCAATCCAAAGCACCGAATACTATAATTGTGCAGACATTTTATACACAGCTCACTGTGAAATACATTAGGAAACTATTCTTTTGCATCAAGGAACACTTCAAAAGACACAAGCAAAAGGCAGTCACCATTAGGCAATAACATTACATTAACACCCTTCAATGTTACACTCAATCTCTCGTACTACACAAGAGTGTTCCCAAACAGGAAGCAGCTCAATGCTACCATTACAGCTGAATATATTCATTCAGCTTTCATTCTGACTAAGTATCCCTTGTTTAGGCTGAACTTCTCTGGTTTTGTGAACTCAGTTCGTTAAGTTTTGGGTTTTATTTGTGTCTGACAACTGGATAACTGCCTACAGCTATGAAGAAGGGATCTCCCATGTAATAGTCTGGAATATATTACATATGCCACATCGCTCAAAAAACAATGTTTCAACTGGCTTACCCGTGGCTTCCAAATATGTCAGTGCTCATTAGTATTAAGTTCCTTGTTTCGGTCCAGATTTTTAGCTTAAAAAATGCATCAAGTGATCTGCAAATCTAATTTCACATCTACAACTGAATACTGCAGTCTTTCTAAAGTAAGGTTGGTTTAGGTCACAGGGGAGGTTTGGGTCTGTCTGCCTTGAATGTATCCAGAAACAAGGACTTCCCAAAAGTTGTTCTTTATGTCTTTTACTATATTCCAAGCTTAAGTATTTATATTGGCATGATGCAAGACATCTAATCTCATTTCTTGGCACAGGATTTCAACTCTGAACTTGTGGCAAGGTGTTGTTTCTCATACTGTTCAGAATTAGAAGAGTAAGGACTATAGGCCATTTTCATAGTTCCTAGATGTGGAGATTAAAAAGAATGATGTCCCAACCAAAACTAGAGCATGCCAAAAGATAAATTGAATTATTTCAGTCACACATGGACCTAAAGAACACACAAAGTGTAAGAACAGCTGTAGCTTACATGAATATGAGTCATACCTCCTCAAACACGTGGTACCACAGCACTGCTGGTGGCCCTCTGCCACCCATAGGGAGTTTCCATGTAGCAAGCTAAGATGGAAGTGGTCAAATCTTCACCAAAGGATAGAAACTATGCTTCTGCTTCACAGCCTAAAGTCTTCTAGATTTCCTTCTAACAACAATCCAGACCACCAGTTTTCTATTTGCTCATCCAACCACGCACACGCTTCAGTTAGTTTTTTTGCTGTCTACTTTTTAGGGCATTGCCGTTATTTGACTCCACGACAGAGTATATAGTCTCTTTAAGCAGTGTATCAAGCTGCAAGATCTGTGAAAAAGTGTCTACCAAAAAATAGCAGAAATAAAATGCATTCAGTTCCTCTCACTGGACCAGTTGGACCACTAAAGCAGTTCACAGAATCTGATTAGATGCTCCATTCCATTGCCACTATCATATGTTATTGCTAGCACAATCTCAGCTCTACATCAAGGAAACTGTTGAGGTAGCTAACTCTCCTCCTGACCTTGTCCAGTTTACCAAAAATCATTCCAGTGGGAGAGTCAGCTGACCACAGCTGCTAATAAAAAGAAAAAGGTAGATGGGAACCACTTCCACAGCTCAATATCATTCAAAAACTTTACATAGGTAAGAGAAAAGGAATAAGGAGGACACAATTAAGGTATCTCATTTACCTTATTTCCCTCATCGTCTCTTTCCCTTTCTCTTATTTCCCTCACAGGGAAATAACTGTCAGGGTTGTGGATGAAGAAGACTACGAGAAATGGAAGAAAGAACAGGAGATCTGCCAGGAGATCTGAGGCACCCCTGATAATGAGACCCCTGTTTGAAGTTACTGAGATGTTCTACCCTCATGAACTGCAGGATTTATTGTTATTTACCCTTGATTGTACTCCAAAATGGTTTTCATAAAAAATCCCTCAGTTCTGTATCCCTTGTAACTCCTGTTCCTGATTGGTTCCTGCTTGCTGCATTGCAGTAGTTCCTTTTATGGCTATGATCTCATTCATGGGTAATACCAACCCATACTTTCCTTTATGGTCATTATTTGCATGCTCCTCCCTAGTCCCACCTTCCCTTCCAGCAGTTTCTATCCCTACTCTATAAAAAGCCAGAGCTCCTTTAATAAAGTGCCATTTTCCCCACACATCCCGAGAGTGGTGAACCCTTTTACCCTTTGGGACCATGAAAGGTAACTTCTCATTTTCTTTTTTCCTTGCTGCATCTTCCAAATGTCCTGGAAGGGTTTGGTCTTCAACAGCAAATTAAAGGTACACTGAAAGTTTTAGATGCATCTATGTTTATACTAAGTTGTTGAATCCGAAAACACACACACAAAAAAAAAAAAAAAAAAAAAAAGACCATGTCATCTTTTACTCACAGTAGAAAGTTTCTCCAACATAAAAAAAAAAATCCACTTGTGGGGAAGTTCAAGAGAAATGCTTGTCTCCTGTGAGCCAGCACCTTCACAGGCAGGGTGGAGAGGGTTACAAAGTGGGTCAACCACAAGCAGTCTTTGTAAGAATAGATACTGACTCCGATTCTGCTACAAGCTTCATTCAGTATGACATGAGGGACGAGGCATTTGGTGGGAGACAGATTTGCCCTTCTTCAGGCATAAGGCCACCTAGACATTTTGCTGGGAGACAGCAGGATATAAGAGTTCACTATTAGCTCAGAAGTAATTCAGAACTGCTCATTCTTGAAACATGCAAAGAATTGGGTAGCAATAGCACCTTTGAGTGGGCCTAGAGATTTTTATTCTTCATAGTTTTGCTTATCTATCTGGTTAATTCTGTTCTGGATTAAAAAAGAAATTAAGCATTTTTGAAAATACTCCCAGTAAAGTGCCCTAAATGCCCATTAGCTATTTTTGAGAATGCATACAGCATGAACACCTTGCAAGAGAAAACTTTCCCTAATATACAGTGCAAATATTTCTCTGCAGTGTAAAAGGGTTCATGACAAAAAAAAGAAATCAACCCTGTAGTGAAGAGATTATGAGAATTTAATCCACAGCAGCTGCTGCAACTTTGAAATTATAAAATTAGACAATTCTGGATTGATTACCTTATTTCTTCATCTGGCAGCATGTGAAAGTTTCACTCAAACCTGTTAGATGGCTCCAGGCCTCCCAGTGCTTTCTAAATGGTACTTCTTCCTCATATCTTGAGTTTAAAAACCTAACAGCCTCCCCCTCTGCCTAAAGAGCCTGAGGCAAGTGTAAAGCAGTCTTAAGGCAGCATCATTCTATTCTTTGTCATGGAATATCAGCATTTGTTATCCATTCACCCACTATATATGAAAGGACAATGGAATTACTGCTTGTGAACCCTGAGGACATCAGGGAATAATACAAATTTAATTGTCATTAAGCTATAAGTAGCCCTTGTAGCAAAAGAAGTTCAGACTTTCTCCACCAATTAGCCTTCTTTCCTCAAAGCCAGCACACAAAACTCCACATATCTTGACTGTGTCCTGGAAAAGAAAAGATCTTGTTTGGAAGACCTAATGCTCCTGACTTGAGGGCAGAAGGTCTCTATATGTCTCTGCTCATTCTACTGACCTGCTTACCTTCAGAAAAACAGTAAGGATGCTGACTTCTAGGCTAGATGAAAGTATTTAAAATTCTCATTTGCTACAGGTTGATTAAGATGTTTTAGGTCTCTAGCTGGAATTCTCATACTCGTAAGGAACTCATTGTTTCATGAAATGGAAACAGTTCTTGGCCATTGCTCCCTCCTTATGCTGCGTTTGGTGACAGTCAGGTCTGGGCCCAGTGCTGATGAGTCCTGAACGTAAATAAGCTCTGTAGTCACACATCACAGGATAAACGAGCAGGTAGTGAAGCACAAGTGACAGAGGAAAGCATCCAGTCAGAATCAACCTGTGCTACTACGAAGCAGAGCCGTCCACAGGCTGTTGCACAAACAGTACTCGCTCACAGCAGCAGTCCCATGTGGTTAAACAGTATTAAGTGCACAACCAACATTCTCATACAAGCCTGCCTAACTCTGCTGCCCCCTTGTTCACATTTTAAACATTTTCTCTCACATGTTTCTTTCAGCACAAACCCTTTACTCACACAAGAGGAACATCTTTGTGGATGCAGTACTACTAAGCACCGCAAAAATGATTCTACTGAGTTTGTCAGGAAGGCACACAGATGAGCCACAAGCATGCACAAGAACAAGATGGCCAAGGACAAGACCTCATCCAGCTACCAAGTTCCATCGAAGACAGGGATGGACAACAATTACACCCATATAATTATGACACTTGTCACCAGCAAGGAGGTGTCTTCCTGCAACCTTGCTGGCACCTTACTTAAGAAAAGAAGGTACAGAAAAATTTTTATCAAGTTGAACAACTGTCAGGCCATCTCCTGCTCAAGCCTTTTATTTGAGCTCCGGTTGGGCACTTCAGCAGTTCTGTTTTTACACAATCTTGGTTTTGGCCATAAGCATCGTCTTGATGTAAGGTTGGACCCTACATGCAACCAAAATGCCATGTTGGTGATTTTCGAGGCCACTTCACTATTTCCCGGTAAGTGCCCTAGGAAATGGATACCAGCCTTTTGTCCCTCTTTTCCCATATTCTCCGCTGTGAGCTCCCTATTTTTGTCACAGAGTTTAGACATACTAAGAAATATCTTTTTCAAGTAAACTTCTAAATGGACAATGTTCTAAGCTGCAGTTTAATCCTAGAAAGGAAGGTTATTATTCTCAGTAATTCAACTTAAAAAGTTTTGCCCTTGCTAGAGAACTGAATGGCAGCTTTTTTCTTTCATGCCAAAGGCCAATTACAGCAAGGTTTTATTAATACAATTTAAGCCTTCATGCCCCCTTTCTGTTTTTCACGTTGGGAATATCATATGTTTTGATAGTTTTGCATTGTGCAGTTTTTCACGGCTGGAGACTTCAAACACTGTGATTGTCCTGTCAGGAATCACACTGGGGGCTTTCCTTTAGAAATTCAGCCACTATGATTGCCCTGCCAGGACTCATATAGCTGTGTCCCGATGTGGAATGCCCTATAATTTTACTGTGCTAAGAATTTAACTCAAATGTTTACCTTGAGGGGAATATGGGGACACCAGGATTGAATTATTTCACTCTGACTTGTCCGAGTTCCAGGATGTGATTTCACCTCACTTGACAGGATTTGTACCAATTAGCAGGCACTGAGGGACCTTAGGCACATAACAGCTCAGAGGGGATTCAGTTTGTTTTTCCAAGTCGGTTATTTACATGAAATTCCCTTACAGTCCCTAAAGCTTCGGCTCAGGGGACTATTACAGGACTCTGCTTCTCAGAGCAGCCAAGGTGTTTGCCTGAGTGAAGATCCTGTGTATATGACTGAATCACATTTGTTCTGTTCCTCTGACTGCAGGTGCCAGTCCACAATGGGACATAACAAGCACATGAGTGCCTGTGTTGAGGGCCCTTTTGCAATAAGCAATATGTCAACAGGCTTGACTCTACTCTCTCCTTCCATTGCAGTGCAGCATTTTACTAAAAAGGTGCAACTAAAGTGCCACATCCAGACATTCCTGAAACACCTCCAGGGACGGTGATTCCACCACCTCCCCAGGTAGCCCATTCCAATAACTAATCACCCTTTCTGTGATGAATTTCTTCCTAATGTCCTCTTGTCCTGTCACTAGTTGCCTGGGATAAGAGGCAACTGACCCCCACCTGGCTAAAACCTCCATTCAGGGAGTTGTAGAGAGTGATGAGGTCTCCCCTGAGCCTCCTCTTCTCCAGGCTGAATAACCCCAGCTCCCTCAGCTGCTCCTCATAGGACTTGTGCTCCAGACCCTTCACCAGCTTCATTGCCCTTCTCTAGACCTGCTCCAGCACCTCAATGTCCTTTCTGACCTGAGGGGCCCAGAACTGGACACAGTATTCGAGGTGTGGCCTCGTCAGTGCCAAGTACAGGGGAAGAATCACTTCCTTAGTCCTGCTGTCCACAGTGTTCCTGATACAGAGCAGGATGCCACTGGCCATCTTGGCCACCTGGGCACACTGCTAGTTTATGTTCAGCTTCCTGTTGACCAGCACCCCCCAGGCCCTTGAAGTGCTTTTGCCATGGGGGACAAAAAGAAGTAGAAGCCAAGGGAATAGCGTTTATTGCTGCAACATACACCAACTTCTGACTACCATGGAAAGGGAAACCTTTTCCTGAACAAACTTCCTCCTGCAACCAAAAAGCAACTCAAAAAGTTGTGTATCCTTTCATTCTAGTAACTCAGTTATATTGTAAAAAGAGATTGTGATTCCTCTGGCTGTATCCACACCATGGAATGCCTCTCTACCATCTGCTTTTTGAAGACTGAGTGCTGATTTGAGCCAGCTAGAGGGAATTCCCATCTAGAAAAGACACCCGCTCAACAGTTAGTATATTGTCCCTTTTACAGTCTGTTTCACACAGACTGGGCACATCTGCTTTTTTTCCTGTCACACTGCACCCACGGGAACAGAAAACCCTAAGATTTTCCATTTCAGATTAACTCATTAGGTCCATACAACATAAAGCATACTTAATAATGAAGCACAAACATTTATTCTGCAAGAAAAAATTACACTTGCTGCTGCAAGTCACAAGTAAACAACAGACCACAAGTAAAACAAATTTAAATGCAACCTAAGATAGACCTATCAGCAGGAATTCTTCCCACCTTTCACTGCCCTTCCTCTAGCTCTTCTACAATGAAAGCTCAAACCACCACATCCCACCAGGGTCTACACTCAACTTTCCCCTAGAGATGATCAGGATGACTGAAGGTTTAGATTTCACATTCAAATGTCCAAGGCAACCTTCTGGAACCATACACCATAGATACTTGAAGTTGACTTCTTAGGCCCATCCCAGCCACTGGGTACAGGAAGGGTCAGACACTGATGGCTTTTCTGGAAATCAGTCACAACTGACAGTTTAGTAGGATTTTCTTCCTGCTCCTGATTATCCCATCAGTAGCTGCCTATGCTACTCAGGGATTTGTGGCTACCAATGCATTCATATAAAATATTGTACAAAACACATACAAGTATATTGTTAACCTCATGATTTCTGAGGTACTGACTGATTTTTAGAAATACTACATACAACACCACGGCCAGCAGAGACTCAAGTTAGTTTGCCAGAGGCAGTTCCCCACTCCCTTATCTTCCTATAAAATTCAAAATTTTGATCTTGACTACAGCTTTAACTATAAATATAGCAACCTTATACTTCATCTTCTGCATCTCCTTGCTTTTGAACATAGATCTACATGACAGACAGCTGCCTGCTCTGCCCAGAGGCCTCTAAGCACTCCATTGCACAGGCAATTGGGAGTGCAGAACCTCAGGTGAAGCTTATGCATGTGGGAGATAAAGCTTGTTGAGAAAGAAGATTTAAACAATGAAAATTTTTACAATCATTAAAAACACCATGATTTTCATCCTTTTTATAGTATTTTTAACTCACTTTTTCCCTACCCCAAAGATTTCTTCTTCTTCTCTTCTCAGAAAAGGTCACACTATGAAACAGAGTTAAAAACAAACTTCTGTCTACTCTCATAGCTTGTTCAAGGTAGCAACAGATTTTCTGACGTGCAACCACCATTTCAGCACACATCTTTTCTTATTGACTATAGCTGCTGAGAAACCTCACCTGTTAGGACAATTATCATCAATTTATTGATAGCATACATGCAAAAAAAGGACATTTGAGTTAGAGAGAAGATAATTAATGATGTTATTTGTAGTGCTTTAAAGGGCTTTATAGGGGGTCTTTGCAGTTTTTTCCCCCTCCAGCATACATGAAAAAGTGAGAATGTTTTCTCCTATTTAAACAGCAGTACTTTTAAAATCCTTTCAGCAACATTCTCTTCTGCAAGCTCACTCGTCTCACAGGTTCATGCAGATCCTGCCATCCTCAA
Source organism: Pipra filicauda (assembly GCF_003945595.2). Classification (NCBI taxonomy): domain Eukaryota; kingdom Metazoa; phylum Chordata; class Aves; order Passeriformes; family Pipridae; genus Pipra; species Pipra filicauda. Next base: position 615,364 of record NW_024104468.1, on the reverse strand, counting down.
GAGTTTGCTAGTTCTAAGTGAGGTAATGTATTTTTCAAAGCAGGTCTACACCAAGACTTCTGCTTTCGAAACATCCTTCAGTGTTTCCAGCATGGAACATGTAAGGTTTCATGTATAAATCTTAGAGACAAACATTTTTGCTGAGGCAGTTCAAATCTCTCACCTAAAGAATTTCATTTGCATTTTATTCACAAAAATGCAATTAAATGCCATTCATGTTGCTTTTAGGTATTGTACAGCATATTAGAGACAGGAAGTAGATGATCTAATCTTCTTTAGTAAAGGTATGCATGTCATAAAATGCCTTCTAGCTGCTCTTCAACTCAAGTCATTCATTCAACTCAGCAACGAAACAACATCTGAAGGACAACCAGAAATACTGCTTCAGTCCTGATTAATAAAGCCTTCTTCTAAAGCACTCTGTCATTTAGAAGTATAGAAGCATAGCCCCCAGAATGTCAGGAGGTGTAGAGGGGGACCGCACACAGGCAGTGTGAGCAAGGAAACTATTCCTTCAGGGCAGCAGAAAAATACTCCTGTGAGGTAACATCAGGGTGCTGATATGCTTTGGGTTTGTATTTGCTGTCACTGCACTGCCTCAATCCCTGGGCCCATGGCAACCTTCACAGGCAAACAACCCATGGTGCTGATGTTTGTACAAGTATTATAAGGATAAGTAACTCAGCTGATGTTGTTCAAAGACCAATTTCAAGATTATCCATTGGAAGATTCAGGGGGTACCTGCTATTATCTGTAATAAGAACACACATGCTTGCTTGCAGCACTGAATGTTTGCCTCTCTTAATTATTTGTCAAATTAGAAGAACACAGCTCATCACTAAGCTTAATAATTGAAAGGGACTATTTGTACTGCTTTTCATGTATTATATTTCCCAGCATCATGCTGTCTAGCTTCTTCTAAAAAGACCTGAGTGGAAATCTCTCCTGCTTCAGGGATACATGATGCATTTTATATTCATTTCTGATTACACAGAGACACCTATAGGTAGAGCTATGAGCACAGGTTTATTTAGAGCCAAAACAAAATGAAGCTGTTTTGAGAACTCTACTGAAGCTCACACAATTCTTTGTTGAAGACTTACATTTGAACTCCCTAGCTTTCAATTTCCTCTCAACTGTGCTATGTCTTTTAGATTCCATGTCAAATATAACATTCAGGAGTTTTTGCACCCAAGTCACCTTGCACAATATTAGCTCCCCCCATTCCCCAACATCTCCAAGCTATCACTAAACTACATTGGAGGAGCAATGAAGGAGCAGATAAACACTCATGTATTGCAAATACTATCTTACTTTGCAAAAGCCTCAAGCAACACAAGGTCCATCGTCTGCCTGTAGAATAGGAGGAATAATTGGAAAGAAATAATTATTTCTAAGTCTGTAGTCAATAAGATAATTAAGTAGCATAACATCCAAACAACCCCATGAAGTACATACTCAGCCAGAATTATCAGCAAGTATGGTTAAGTTTTTCAAAGACAGCTGTTGATCTCAAAAAGTCTTTATGTCAGGAGTGGCCAATCTCATGGAAAACACTTTATATACACTTTAGAAATTAGTACTTTAGTGCCTTGCTGACATTTAATAATAAACAACAGTACTGCAATAATATAAGTGCATAAATGTTAACACTTTTGAGAAAGCGGATTAAAAAAAAAATCTTCCATCTGAGTCAGCGTTCTCATTTTCAGAGGAAGCGTTTTTAACATTAGTCCTATGAGAAGTTAAATTCACTGCCTTCACAATAACACAGACAGAGCCAAGCTCCTCTTTTTATCTGCCTGAAGGCACAAGAACTTTCCTAGGGGCACAAATTATGGGACACCTGGGTTCTTTCATCTATCATCTTTCATCACAGTACCATCAGTTGAAGCTTTTGCTTTTATGCTCCAACTCTTCTTCAGTTCCCTTCTTTTCACAAGGCAAAATGTATGACTTTTTTTTTAACCCTAATAATGGTTAAAGACTTTTTTTCTGCTGCTATAACTGTGACTTCTTGCATCTCTTCCAATCTGTTCTTTATCCCTATGTTTATTTTACATGCTTGTTGAAGATGGCCAACATTACCTCTTTAATCTCAGATCTGTTGCATCTTTTTCTAACATATTTTGTGCAGTGTTGGGAAGAAAATTCATTGCTCATTTTCCTATCTGTTCCAGTGCTTAGGGCTCTTCCTACAGTGCTGACATCACTATTTCTAGCAGGGACTTGTACCTCAATTAAAAGGAATTAACATAGGCCCAGATTAATCACATTCAGGCTGGCAGTTCATTCATTACCTTTATCAGAACGAATGATGAGAATGCAGAAATGTTCTGGCACTGAGAGCATCATCTCCTTTGTCCTTGTATTCATCTGGTATAGTACTCTATGACAATGATAGCATTCATTGCAGTTCCCATCTTGTTGTCTTGCCTGGTCTTATTTGCTGTAGAGTTTCTGCTGTTTCTCTTTTCTGCCTTTAGACTCTTAGCTTGTGCTATTTGAAACTGTTTGCAATTCCCATTTTATGAAAATTCTCTCCAGTGTACAGTAAAATAATGTTCTGCTTAGTTAGTAACAGTGGTAACTGCTAGTCCTTAGTCTTTGCATAGCTGTATTTGAGTAGGTGGTCCCAAAACCCTGCCAGGATTTAATTTCTTTTCACAGCTCAGGTAATCCGGGTATTTTTCGGTACACACAAATATGGTTCACTTTGCATAATCGGTCACTAAGACAAACTCCATCATAGGAAAAGGCTTGTGATAAGATATTAATGCTATTTATTCACAGCAAATATCATCTGGCCCAGGGGACTAAAGATTCCCATGTGTGACTTCAAAGATAGGCAAGAAGGATTTTCACTTCAAAAGTCAAATGTCAGTATAAGCTTCCAACAAGCACCTAAAGGTAAAATTCTTCTGCCTTACACCTAAACTTTTACAGCTCTCCACAACTATTTTCTTTTCTCCAGATACTGCCAAAACTCTCTTCCCTATTTAGTAGATTTTCTAGAACAATTAAAATCTTGTAATTAAACTCACTGGGCCATGATTCCCATGTCTCCTTTTTCTTTCCTGCAAGTATATTTGTCCTTTTGAAACCTCACCTGTCCTCTATGAGTTCTCCAAATTAACTGAGAATGGATCCAATTAACCAGTTCACTGAGCACACCATGTTAAACTTCATCTGTCTGCTGATTTGAATATGCTCAGGTTCTCCAGAAATTCTTTAACAGGCATTTTCCTGATCTGTGACTTTCCCTTCTTTCCTGTCAGTTTTATCAAAGCTCCTGCTGTGTTCTTTTCTAAAGTGAACATTGAGGCAAAAGAACGGTTAAGCACTGCAACCTCCAGAAGTTTCTCCCAAAGGACAAACTGGGTACACATTTCCATCATTGCTAAAACATTACTTACATAAAATACATGCGTTCATTCTTCTCTACCCTCCACAAATGGCAGATGATGACTGATGAATAAACACGACTGTTCTGTACAGCCAGCAGTTTTGTTTTGGTTGCATTACCAGCTTTCATAGCCTAGTTTGCCCCTACATTGACCTTTCAGTGAAATAAAACGTACATGCCCATCTTTAACCAAGGTCATAGCGCTGCTACGGGTTAGTTGACACATCAGCCTGTTCATTGTATGAGGTCCTCAGATGGTTTCCCAAAGCTATTAATGAGATTAACTCTGGACCAGTGCTTAAATATAGTTGAGATCTATATCTTTTTCAGTTTCCTATTTATTTACTCCTTCCCAGTTTATAGCTATTCTTAGTCTAAAGGACTGATGGACCATTACTACACTTAATTGTAAAACTACCATCAGTTTATCTAAATGCTTCACTGTTACGATCTTATCAGCACTTTCTCAAGAATGGCTTACAAATTTATTTCAAAGATAAATATATCAAAATACAAGCACAGCCATTATCTCAGTAAAGCACTGTACATCAAAAGAATAGTGCTATCCTGTCGAACAATCTCATCAAAATTCTGTCAAACCATTTTGAAAAAGTAGAAAAAAGTACATCAAATATATCAAAGTGTGTGTACATTTGTATATCAAATGACAGCACATGTCCTGAAAAGTATAAACAAGACTACTGCACTAAGCAATATTTCTGTCACACAAAAAAAACCCTACTCATACTGCTTACTGAAAGTTGGACACCACAGAAACCAACATCGCTGTGTCTGAAATCACTTCTCCTTTAAAGGGAAAATTTTGCCAATAGCTTCTTGATAATTCAAATACATTTACAATCATGCAATCACAAGTTAGATAGTCCAAAACTGATGGTAATTAAATGAACAAGACTCTGCTGCAGTAAATAGAGGTATGACTAAGTGTCGTAAGCACCAGCAAAGTATTTCAGCCCCACAGCTCTTACTTGGAAAAGCTTAATCCTTGCAGATAAATGAGCAGAAATAGCAATGCTAACAAAAAAAGTCAGCATGAAATACTAACAAAGCTTTGGCTTGAGTAGTTTTAGAAATGCCTTGCAAACTACACAAATTGTACTTCTCTAACTTTTTTTCCACCAGAATACCTGCATTGCACTACCACCCTTTTCCTCTATTTTTGGTAGTTGAAGCTACAGTGAAAGCAACAGCTAAAAATTACTAAACTAATGTAACTGAAAGTAAAGTTTGGTATTTGAATTAGGAAACTGACCAAAAAATACCACAGTTCTTCATGAATTTATGAAAAACTGAATGGAAACACAAAGACCACCACCAAATAGAAAATGCTGCCAATGGATTTTCAGAATTTGTTCTGGCACACAAAGTGCTTCTGTTAATAAGAAGATAGTGTTTCATTACATTGTTCCTATAGAGCACATGCTTCAGCACAAACTATTGATTTCATAGATATTCACCTCATGACAATATTGATCTCATTGGAGAAAATCCCAATAATAGCAACCCCCTACCAACTGCAGCAGAAAAGAATTTATTTCTTGTTACACAAAGCAGTGTCAACTTTATTAGAATGCCAGATTCCATCCTCATGCAACATATTATTCCAACTTCACAATTTATTAACTATTTAAATTCACATTTCTCCAACCAACAGTCACAGGACACAGTTATAGTTCATTAAAATAGCACAATATTTAACAAAAAAAATTTCATATCAACATTTATTCTTACTCTGCATGTGTGTGTTTATATCTTTCCTAACACAGGATTATATTAAATATGGGGGCGGGGGGTGAGGAAGAAGGTGTATAATGGTGTTCAATGGAAAACTACAATCCCTATTAAACTAAATCCCTACTTTATATGCATATTTAGAAACATCTGTTTAAAACACTAGTTGTATTGTCATTACTCTTAATGGCCTTTGCTCATGCATATTATTTCTTGCATATTAGCCCTCACATTTTGTCATTATCAGTATACCTCTGTACTACATTGATAAGGGAACTGCAAATCCCCTTCCTCATAACACAGTTCTTTTTTTTCCTCTCTGCATATTAGTTAACTAAACAGTCTGTTAACCAGCTGCTAATCTCCTGTGACAGCGTGGCAGTCTCCCACGAGCTGGATAGGTGTGCATACAGTATGACTAATTAGGGTACAGTGCTAATGTGATGGAGAGAACGTAAACAGACGTCAGAGGCTGGGCAACCCCTGAGGCTGATGGGTTGCTACTCCTACAGCCCTACGGTACGAAACACTAAGTACACAGAGCATTAGGCAGACATCAGGTAATTTTTTTGGCCATATAGACACATGTATGAATTTATGATTGGAAAGTTGGAGCTGCAGCAGTCACACACAAACTGCAGAGAGCTACAGTGGCTTGCATATTGTCAGAGGTCATCTTTCTAAAGCTCTCTGGATAGTTTTCCTAGGTCAAGAGTTTCATTACAAAGGACAGCTGTGCCAGCCCTAACTGGCACTGCCACTGAGTGAACATAGATAAATGCTCTCGGGAAAAGGGTGAGTTGCTTATAATCTCACATTCTTCATGGGTACTTTACCAGCTGGCAGCAATGGATTAAAATGTATTCACTGCTAACGCTGATCTTTAGGATTCACTGAGGTGAAAACAAAGGGATCAGCCATGGATTTCTGACTCCCTGCATCTAAAACTTAAATATATTTAACAGCAGCTGTGCTAACATACCGAGACCAGCTACAACCTCCCCTCATTGCACTTGATCATGATCAGTCGTTCAGATGCAATAACTGAAAGTTTTAATTTTTAAGAACAATTACTAATAAAGGGCTTTAGGCTGTGGTTTGTATAATAGATAAAGGTTAAAGCATATGGGAGAAGTGTAACAAGTAGATCTCTGTACTTTATACTAAAAAATATTGTTTAAAAATAACAGTCCCTCTCTACCAACCCAGACATATGCCCTGAAATACTGAAGGGAGAACTGCATTTGTTCCTAAACTCTGTTTTGGGCTCAGTAGAGGGAGAAAAACCCTATCCCATAGACTTCTAAACATGCCATTACAGAATGTCAACATTCGAAACTCCATAGACCAAACTCAGACTTCAGCACAAGTTCAGTCCCATCCACAGTGGGAACTCTTAATTACTGAAAAAAAACAACCAAAGAAGACCCACATTTGATAAGGCAGATCTTTTTGCACTACTGCACAGAAAAATACTTAAAGCATAGAAAGTAATCCTTCTGTGGTATATAAATTAGCCTGTTTTCAAGAAAGAATACACTAAGCTTTATGCTTCAATTATGCTCTTTGACAAGGCCGATCTCCAAGGAATATTTAAATATAGATCTGTGGTAGAAAAACAACATATTGTAGGGGTAGTAATTTAATTAGGACTTTCATTGCTAAACTAATAATTGACATGGAATAAGAATGGGAATTGTAATATACTTGACCATAGAACTCTTGTAAAACAACCACAGAATGTTTTAAATTCCTAGTTGTCATGGTTTGAGATAGGCCCAAAAATCCAATTCCCTAGTCTAAGCCCCCTCCCCCATCTCAACCTAATGTGAGATGGGTTTTTCCAGACAAAACACACCAGACTCAAAGTGGGGGAAAGGGGATATATTACAATGACTGTACAAATAAATACCATATCATATTATACACACGATCACAACTATCTCTACCATGACATATGTATTTACAATGGATCAGATCTCTTCTCTCCTCCAAATAAAAGTCCAGGAGGGAAAGAAGGACAGATCCCTTCCAGTCCTTAAGCAGCAGCATCTTCTAAGGCAGCAGTCTGTCTGTCTTCTCCACATGCAGCAGCTGATAGCTGGATTTCTGCCAGCACTCACGAGGGAGGTATCCAAGCTCCCTCGGCCCCCTTGACGCAGGCAAAGGGATCTTCCGTGGGCTTCGTAACCCCAGACAAGGTCGTTTCACCACGTCATATCACGAAGACACAGGGGGGTCTTCGTGACGGTCTGGTATCTCCAGGAGATTCAAAACTCCTTGCAGGGCCTCTGTGCCCTTTCTCTCAGGCTGCCACCGTGGCAGCAGTGCAAGGGGGGGGGAAAGCCAAGGTCACCCCCCTCTGCATTCCTCTCGGAGCTCTCTAGCTCCTTTCTACAGTGCATGTTACACTTTAAGGCTCTTTCAAGTAAGAGTCCATCATCTTCCTCCTTCCAGGAGGTCTCAAAGGAGTTTTGGGGGGTGTGTGGTATCAGTCTTACCCCCAGAACTCTGTCTCTCAGCTGCTGACTCTTTTCCTCAGCTCTCCTTCCAGGAGTCTCCTCTGCGGTGCTGCATGTTGTTTCTGCTGCTCCTCCCGTTCAGGTTCTTATCTATCCTGGCTCTCTGCCACCGTTTCTCTGGTCAGTGTCGGCTGCTGCTCTGCGCCCATGGAGAAAAACATCTCCCAGCATAACTACAGACACTTAGCCCAGTCTAAGACTGTTCCAAGTCTCTGCAATCCCCCCAGCAGGGGCTGGGAGGGGGCCAGAGGCCCCAAGGGGCTCAGAGCCCCTTCCTCGTGTCTCTACAACATGGCCACCTCTCCCAACAACCAAACTACAACTCATCTCTTCCAGTGAGCTTGTGGAATGTTGACATTTTTTGCATGAGCGCCCATTGGGCAGAATTTCAAAACTTCCAGGGGTTTCCACCCCTTGCGGTCTACCACTTTTCTTAGCCTCTGGGGGAAAACAAAATCCAAACCACTACACTAGTTAATTAAGAATAAAGTTTAAAAAAATTATAATAAAAGAAGCTACTATTTTATATTATTCACATATGAGAGTCTGAACATTAACCCACAGAAAACAGAAGTATGCCAAAAATTGCAGTATAAAGAAAGATAACTTCAGGCACTCACAAAATCATAAGTAGACCCCAAAAGAACAACTATATTGGCTTTGAACTCCTGAGACTTTTCAACCTGCACAGTTTAGGATATTTTTCATGGTGTGATAGCACAGAAGGACTTAGAGATTGAGTTCTTAAGTTTTCACTACAAGAAATACTGAACGAACTGTCGGATTCCTTTGTCTTCACTAAAATGAGTATTTGTGCATTGCCCTCAAGGGACAAGACTCAGGCCTTTCAGTTAAATTAAAACTCCAGTAAGTATGACCAAATTTGCATCCCCAGTGGCCATTTCATTGGTTTCTATTTTGACACTTTTAAGGAGCTGAACAGGAGTATCACTTTCAACTGCCATTGCTTCATCAGCAATGTGGGCACTTACCCAGCATAACCCCAGACACTGCTCCTGCAGATGGTGGGAGTTCTGCCATTAGCTGGAGTGACAGGAGGCCCTGCTCCACATCTCCCATTTTCACAGCAGAGTCCCTCTTTCCACAGGCAAAATGCAGACATTCAAGTTCATCAGCCTGAAACCCAATCTTAGGCTCTCCATAAGTTCCTCAGCAACGCTCAAAGCCTTCAGCTCTCTAAAGTTCATGGATTTGTTGAGGTACACAACCTTACAGTCCCTAAGAATCTGCACTCAGGCTCCAGCCCTGAAGAGTTCACTTCAGCAGCCTTGTTTAATCTCAACAACGGGGAACAAGGAGCAACAAGATACCGGTCATCATCAAGCAGTGCACATACAGCTGTTTTATCTAATGCTCAATTGGGCTCAGCTGACACAAACACCTGTAGAAGGCAAGGCAACTCACTTCCCACCGAGCCCCTTTGCAAACAGCACTTCAACATAAATGCAATAAAAGAAGCCAGTGAACATATAATATTCATAAAATGACTCGTGGATTAGCCACTTTGTCCCCATTCATTATATATCATCATCTATGGAAAAAAATAAGCATTGAGTCTTAAATGTAACTGCATTGGAGATTGAAGCAGATCAGGGAGAACAGTGACAGCTCAGTAGCAGATGGAATGAAAGCATTTGCATTTCATCCCATCTCAAAGAATTTGTTAACAAAATAGAATATGAAGGTCAGTATTTCACAGTTCATAAGAGTCCCTATAACGAAATCTTCATAAATAGCATTAACATAATGGCAGACTATAGACCAGAAGAAATTAAGGATTGATTTCGCATGAATAAAGAAGTATTTATAATCTTCACAGTCTATAATTCCATCAGGTCACACTCCCTAAAACATTAATCAGATCATATGATATGAAGGACAAAAGAAATTGTCTCCTCCCCTCTAATGTCGATGAAAAAATATTTCTTACAGCATATTCTCAGTAGTTTTAAGTTAGTCCGACAATGTGTTCCAGAGCTTCACAGCCCTCCCTGATAAAAAGAAAAATAAAAGAAGTGGACTTAAATTTCATTTCTTTGCTCAATTTCATCTCCTAATATCGGCCTTTCCATATCTATGAGGAAGTTATCAAGAAGAGAGAGCCAAGATTCCTTCCAGGGACGAATGGCAGAAGGATGGCAGGCAAAGGCCATATATTGAAAGAAGAAAGGTTCAAGTACATAAACAGCTGTGTAGTCTGCATCCTTGGAGACAGCCAAGAGCTTACTGAGCACCCTGGTCTGATTCTGCCTTGGGTAGGGTGAAAGGGAACAGAGACCCCTCTGAGGTCCCTCCCAGCCTGAATTATCCTATGATCTTATTATATCTTGTTACATCTATGGACAATCTGAAATGATTGCATCTTCTGTCTTGTTTCTTGCATTTTTAAAGTATCCTGTAGGCAGTGACAGGGATAAGGATCTGCATGGATTTGCAAGATTCAGACAGGAGAACACATCTGGATGACATTTGTTCACCAGCCTGGTTTCCAACTTCACTACAGACAACTTTGTAGAAAGGCTGACTATTCATTTCAGTAGTCATCCATGGCTGAAAGGTGTCCTTGTCAGGAATGAATAAGATATGTTCAGTGTTCCCAACTCTCACAGTATATTTGAAGCCTGAGCCGCTAAAGGCACTTGAGATCCTTAATTTCCGGGTTTTTTTCCCACACAGCATATGTGTAAGTCCACAAAGATCTAGCATGTTCCAGATTTAAAATATCAGCTCAGATCCCAGAAGACATACCCATATATCCAGCATACACTGATTTCATTTGGCAACTTGTGATTTTGGTGCCTGATTTGTAAATACCTAGGGTTAGAAGTAGTGAAATTTGCCATACATTTTGGGCTAGGAGTTCCACCTAGCACAATATATACTGGTAGAAATGCAGAGGAGAACAGACAGAATGGAAAGAAACCTAGGCAATAAGAAGTATGCATAACTGCAGATAGACAGGGGAGGTATAATTCATATGCAAAATGTAACATTTTAGCAACTTAATTTGGTTTTGAGTTTATAAGGCAATAAACAAACCCTGAAAAACTCTTCTGAGAAGCATCACCACTCCCTTGGGCTGAGGTCCTGCCATTTATTTGCCAGACGACTTTATTGTCTCATAAAGCAAAAGCCTAGTGAAGCACAAGCAAAGTATTTCTTGCTCTGTAAAACTGTAATATCACACATAGTTATTTACTGCATGGTAGCCCCATTATTTTTGGTCTCCTCACAATGTTAGATGTTGGCATTTGAGGAAAAGAGCATTGCTGTCCCAATTAAAGAGAAACTGCCTCTTTCCCTTTCAAAAAAAAATTGCCCACTGGGAACTTCTGATTGCTGCACAATTTTTTAACATTCTGTCTATTCTGTTTAGGTGCTATTAATGGGGGGCAGAAAAGACAACATTACCAACTTTCAAACTTTGGTATAATCAGAAACTGAGCATATTTAATATGACAGATTTGTTCAACAGCATGATCAAGCTAACGAGCTGAAGTTCTGTGTGGGTAGAGAAACCATTTATTAAGTCAAAATCAGAGTCTCAGGCAAAGGTATTAAGTTATGAGAATTATATCATCAACAAAGTTTAATTGACTGACTGTAAGGCAGGACATGCTTGGCACACAAGTTTGTATAAAGACTTTTTTACCATAAGCACCATTGGGTTCATATTTGTATTAGTGTATTAGTATTGGTGTATTAGTAAATGCTTTGTTATCTTCTAGAACTGCTAATGTAGGAAAAATAAAGATCCATCAGCATAAGCAGATAAGAGAGCCATCTTTTACCTTGAATAATGCAAATTTTCCCAAGTAAAGATTTGTGATTTTATTTTCACTTTCCTCTCATTCTGTGCTTGGGTGCACGCACACCTGAAGGAGAGGGACAGCTAGCTGTTCTGTCAACATGCAGCACACGCTTTCATTTCAACCAAAACTCAGATTTTGGAGGCCATACTACAGAAAGAAAAGACAGGAATGGATGTGAAATTAAAGCAGAAACACAGGAAATAAGGGAAATCCTAGAGAAGGGATGACTGAAATAGCACAGATGACAAAGAGTGTGTCAAAGTCACAAACACTATCATTAGCGAAGCCTGTGTTGCAGGCAATAGGCCATGCTGGAGCCAGGCTGGTTTCACATATGTGCAGAATCCAGGAAAGAAGCCAGTTCTGTTTCAAAATAATTCAACTGAAGCAGTTTGCTGGACCTTTGTTCCCATAACAACAGCAATTCATTTCTCTCAATTCTATGGTTTTGGCACTGTGATGAGAAATATCTTATTCTTTCATTAAAATACTGGATGAAGAACAGTAAGTTACTAAGAAACATCTGATCAATTTACTGTACTTCAAAAATAGTCATTTTTGTTTTTCTTTGGGATATAAAGAGAACTTCTGTCTTGATCAATATCAGTGAATTCTTCTTGGTATTATAAATTCACACAAAGAGTTCATTATAACACAGACTATGTAAATACATTATTCCTAATAGTCTTGGCCAGAAGATACTAACAAATAAAAGAAAGAAGAGGAATGTTGTTGTCTCCATTTCATAGATAGAAAGCCTCTCCTGGGAGAAAAGTTTCCAGTTTTCAGTGGTGAGGCCTGAGTTTTTAATCTCCCCAAAAGGTTTGCATTTTGCTTAAGCCTTTCAGCTTCAATAGCCATTCTAGATACAGAATATTAATTTTGAAACTCCAGTTTAACATCTGGTCCTAGCTATACATATTTTTCCCCTTGCAATATCCCAGTGCCAGTAGTCTCTTAAAAATTTATTCCTTTAGCTCATATCACATCAACAAAGCCTCTGGCATATTAACTGAGAAACTGTGCACCTTTTTGCAATAGGTATATAAATAATTCTTTCATGTGCAGCCATAGGAAAAAGTACATACCTTACATTTTATGAACGCAGAACAACTGTAAAATAAAACAGATAAAATTTTAGCCTCATTGATGTCAGTGCCAAAACTTCTTGCTGACTTCAGTATGATCAGGTTTTCATCTAGGTTCCCAGATTTTCACAGGCGAACGTTTGCAGGTGAAGGCTCCCAGGCTGTGGTTCCTAACCCACAGAGCCAGGTCTGTGGAGATGACATGGAGAGGACACTCTTCTTTTAATTTCTACATGATAAACTGCTCAAAATCCCTACATCTTCATTTTGTCTTCTTCCTACAGAAAAATTTTAGGAAATTCTATACAATGCCATTTACTTCCCTGTGCAGCCAATGCCATTAATGGTCTAAAGGATGCAACCTGTCTCAGTAAAGTACAGATTTTGACTCTTCATAGATGAGATTTTAGTTCTGCAAGTTTTTTGAAGAAATAGGTTTTCATCTATTTTTCTCTATTCCTTCCCCAAAACTTCCCTAAGTCATCAGGTTAACCTTTACTAGTGTTAGTAACATGCAGTTGAAGGAGTCAGGGCATTCTGGGTTTTTTGCACTTTGGTATTTAGGACTGGAGAGACAGAAAGAGAGAAAGGGACAGCAGTTTTAAAAAGAAAGTAATTCTAGATTTTAACAAGAACTTAAAAATATAAGGGAAAATCATTTTTATCTGCATAGATAGATTTTAAAATAAAATTTCATTGTAGTAAGTCAAAACAGTTTGAGTAGTTGTAATGGCAATTAAATGGGGCCAGATTGGATTCCTTCTACTCCTTTCCTTCCCCTTCTCCTCCCAGCCAATATGCTCATGAACATGAGCAAAGTATTAGGCAAATAGACCACCCTGTATGGGTAGGAGGAAAGAATTAAGAAATTTAAAACTCTGGAAAAGATAATGCAGTGTAACCTACTTCATGGGATGGCAAGTATGGAATAATTTACACAGAAGAGGATTAAATTCTCCACAGAAATACAACACTGGATAGGAACTCCAGAGTTTCTGAGTCTCCTGCTGTTGTATATCTTCTACTCCTAAATTTATTAACACCAATCATGAAGTGTTTTCGGTTTTTTTCTCCACCACACAGTAAGAAAATTCTCAGAAACTCACTGCTTCAAAGGTTTGAAACATTCTGTTTTCTCCTAGCACCAGTAGTGTCTCTGAGATTAAACAGGGAGAGAGAGAGAACTGTAATGTCTGCTAAGATAGTAAAGGATTGTTACCACATCACCTCCGAGCTTGAATTTTCTGGGCAAGTCAAGATTTTGCAGCCCCTGCTTGTACAGCAGTACTCCAGTTCTCTGTCCCTCTTAAAATCTCTTGTTTTGTTCACATAGTTGAATATGGGTGACCACCTCTATAGACATGGGAAAATGTCACTAGTGCCTCATATCTATTGCAAATCTGGTGCAAATCTATTGCAGCTACCTCATGAGCTGAGTGTACCAGAAATGTGTCCTGGCCTCCCTATTAAGATCGGATTATCTCAGAAAAAAAAAGGTTTGTGAGAAGACAGACAACTCAGCCCTGAATTTTAACTCTCTAAAGTAGTTGAATATATAACAGGCTCGCAATAGTTGATAATGTCATATTTCTTTTAGTATCTGTATAAGGAAAGATTGAAGTGATGCCTCCCAACATCACTGCAGTTTTACTAAGACTTGGTCATAGAAATTTTCAGCAAAACAAATGCATTTACTGGTGTCCAGGCAGATAGACACTGTGCTAGATTACGCACAAAAACCAAGTTCAACATCACAGTTTTAATCAATAAGGGGGAAAAAGAAGTTACTTACAGTTTTGATAATGGTGCATAGATAAGTGGGACACTCTACAAGAGTAAAGCACGTTTTAATGGCAAAAATCTCTTGTAAGATTTACTTGTGCACTCATGGCAGTATAAGTATATAAGTAAGGTTGATGAGCAGAGGTTGCATCTTCTTTAGAACAACAAATAGGGTGGAAATGAATAAACCATAAGGCACATAAACACTTTTTTGGGTCTGAAAACACAATTCACAAAATAGATAAAGTCTGCAAGAAGTTTATAAGTGGGGAAAAATTGATAAAGACAATCAGGCGTAAAAATCTTGGTAGCATCTCTTCAAAAGTGTAAGTAGCCTCAGAAAGGAAATTCTGAAACAGCATCTCTGTTACGCAATTCTCTGTAAGGGTCTTCCTCAACAGATCTGATGACTGTGGAATTCAGAAAGAAATGTAGGGACCTGTCAGGCAGCCAAATTTATTTCACTACTGGTACAAGGGAAAAAAAGAATACAAAACAGATTTCATTAGACTTAGACCAGATATAAGGAAGAAGTCTTTATAATGAGAGTAGTGAAACACTGCAAGGTTGCCCAGAGAAGTGGTGGATACCCCATCCTTGGAAGTGTTCAAGGCCAGGTTGGATGGGACTCTGAGCAACCTGGTCTAGTTGTCGATGTCTCTGCTTATTGCAAGGAGAGTTGGAATATATGACTTTTAAAGGTCCTCTCCAACACAAAATATGCTATGATTCTATGAACTTCTCTTTTTTTCATCTCAACACCAATAGGGAAAGGCTCTGGGCTTGGTTGCAGTTGTATTTGACACTGCAAGAGGCAAAGTTCAACATTTTTTGTCAAAATAGGAACTCAGAAAACAGACTAGAGCAGAGAATATGATAGTGCATCACACTCAGAGAGTCACTTTTCTTATTGCAGCCATGGTTTCATATTTCCCATTTCCCTCTTAAAAAATAAGAAAATTTCTGATCAACACAGGATAT